>NW_018404851.1:12678-23619 GCF_002113885.1 Mizuhopecten yessoensis | reverse complement strand
ATAAACATATATAACAACGTACACATATAAATAAAAAATAAGGAATGATAAGTATAATTATCAAAACCTACTGCTGGGTTTGATGTTATGATGTATTTGTCTAAAAACTTTTGTATTGATTTCCAACGAGAGTTGAATATTACCAAACAAAGGTAATTCTGAATCAAAATCAACATGCAAGACATTCAAATTATTTTGGAACAGGATGCGTCTTTCATCGTTAAAAAGTAAGCACTCACAAAAAAAGTGAAAGGTATTTTCACAGGGATGGCCACAATTACAAACTGGACTATCAACAAGATTTAATCTATAAAGATCATTTTTAAGTGGACTATACTGATATCTAAGTTTTGTATGCAAAATGTTCAATTTACGTTTACCGAAACCTAAGTAGATTGACGGGGGAGATAATAGGTTTGAAGTTAACGAGTTTTTAATAGAATGTAAAGAAGTCAATGATCGTCAATGTTAGAGAAAGCCTGAATGGAGGAAATCTATAATCTATAAGGGGGATACTTCGAAGATCAAACTACATGTATATACATCATACATATGATTGCTGATTCAAGAAACAGAATTTATTGAATGTTTCTCGTATAGTTTTTGTTAAACATATGTTATACTAGAGGAGAGGATTAAGCTCTCAGCATAATAAATTTAACAGTGTTGCATACATAACTGTATAACGACATTGTTCGTGGCAACAATACAACATCTAGGTGTTATTGATACAATAGTAAGAGCACTAAATCGTGTACTTTGTGTGTGCTGGTTTGACATGGTAAAACTCAAATATACCTTTGGATCTGATATTCTTAGTGTACAGTGTTAATATTCCAAATGACAGTAGCTGAGAAACATTTAAAGACTCTGGGGTCAATGTATGGTTACAGTTTTAGTATATATCTGTAACTAGCAAAACGTGTTAGTGTAAATTACCTCAAACTTTATCTTTGTAGACGTCGAACTCAGTTCCTTACTAGTCGTCGATAGAGAATATATTTTAATTAATTCTTTTAACTTCAACATGTCCATTAGTGCATGCAACAGCGTTTTTTTCTGATAATATAACAAAGGACTTCATGTCTGAATGCCTGTTTTAATTCATTAGGACGGTACGGGTTTTCTTAGTTTTGTTAAAAGTTTAATCCATGCAATTGTATTTAATTCGTATGAATTACAAATGAAACAATACTCGAAAAATACGACAATGTTCCGCCGTATGATATCGAAAATGTTCAGTCATAAAAATTCTTCGTGGAAATGTAAACTTCGAAATATGTTTACTTTTAAATACAATTCTAAATGATAAAGCCCGGTAGTAAATACATTTCTAAATGATAAAGCCCGGTAGTAAAAACAATTCTAAATGATAAAGCCAGGTAGTAAATACAATTCTAAATGATAAAGCCGGATAGTAAATACAATTCTAAATGATAAAGCCCGTTAGTAAATACAATTCTAAATGATAAAGCCCGATAGTAAATACAATTCTAAATGATAAAGCCCGGTAGTAAAAACAATTCTAAATGATAAAGCCAGGTAGTAAATACAATTCTAAATGATAAAGCCCGGTAGTAAATACACTTCTAAATGATAAAGCCCGTTAGTAAATACAAGTCTAAATGATAAAGCCCGTTAGTAAATACAATTCTAAATGATAAAGCTTCTGAATGTTAAAGCCCGGTATTAAATACAATTCTAAACGATAAAGCCCGGTAGTAAATACAATTCTAAATGATAAAGCCAGGTAGTAAATACAATTCTAAATGATAAAGCCCGGTAGTAAATACACTTCTAAATGATAAAGCCCGTTAGTAAATACAATTCTAAATGATAAAGCTTCTAAATGATAAAGCCCGGTAGAAAATACAATTCTAAATGATAAAGCCCGGTAGTAAATGCAATTCTAAATTATAAGGCCCGGTAGTAAATACAATTCTAAATGATAAATCTTCTAAATGATAAAGCCCGGTAGTAAATACACTTCTAAATGATAAAGCCCGTTAGTAAATACAATTCTAAATGATAAAGCTTCTAAATGATAAAGCCCGGTAGAAAATACAATTCTAAATGATAAAGCCCGGTAGTAAATGCAATTCTAAATTATAAGGCCCGGTAGTAAATACAATTCTAAATGATAAAGCCCGGTAGTAAATGCAAGGTGTTTCGACAGTTACTTTCTGACTAGTGTATCGACTGCAAGCGGAGAAAGGTATTTCTCAGGTCACTAACCTTGATATCGTACCGTTTACATACTTACTAGAGCGGTCGAAGGGAGCTAACCGAAATATGATGTAAATGTGATTAAAGACAGAATTGAATAGAATGTATACATTCCCACTTCGTTTGAGGACATATCTAGAGAGAGACGAAGTATCGTGGTCTCTGTGGGCATTACCTCGTGGTCCAACTCTACACACGGGATAGCAGGTACTTATTATTCGGTCAGAGTGTGTCCGCTCTTCAACCGACGATTGTTACTGACCGTTCGCAGACGCATGGTGAAAGGATATTAAAAGCTGTTTGACCAGTAATAGACACAGAGTCAAGGGAGATAACCGTTTATATATTACATGTAGATTGACATTGTTAAGACTGTTCTATATAAAAGAATACCATGCTACTGCTATGGGATATTAATCTACTCAGCCTTGAAGAGTCAAAATAAAATCGAGGAAAATCTCCCCAATAAAATACTGAAGGCTAAAACATGTGCTTCAAAAATATGTGATACCTGTAATGATATCTTATCAATCATAAGGAAATCACATGAATACTTTATTTAATCGCTAACCTTTTTTCTGTTTTTTTTTTTTTTAATTATTGCAGTGTCCATCTTTTGAGATACACTCTACTGATTATTTGTAAAATCTTTCACTTCCTAATTTCTACATCACTTCTTTTCTATCGATAATGTAAATAGGTTTGTGCTGTAGTCTCCCCGCCGTTTTAATCATGGTCATCATTATCCTCATGTAGTGCTAATACATGTAACACAAAGTGATTTTCATTTATATTTATTTATTTCATTTTTATCTCTATTAGTTTTCTATGATACTGGTACTCAACATTGAAAAGTTGGCATTGTTTGTTTTGTATAATATGTTTTTTTAGAGTCCAAAGCGACCAACGTTGCTCTGCTGAAACGCCTTACCCATGCAACGCAGAGATGTGTTACATGTTACAGTTATATATATAGTCACTGTGTTATTCACTGTGTTATTCACTGTGTCAATCATGGGCATCTGTTACATTAAATACGTTTGTGACTCCCATTAGTTTCTGATTTTTTTGTGGGTTATTGCTCATATTGTTGTCTTACTGGTGATTCCTGAGTTGAATTTGTCTTGTCTTGGGGAATGAGCGCTCAAGATATTGTCGTTATTATGATCGCGTTTATGTATGTATAGGACCAGCTGTATCACATTATGCAGCTCACTCCGGACTCCGGGCAGCACATGTATGTACCGGAATGTGTGACTGTACCTCCACATCTACATCACATGCCTGAAGAGATAGAGATTAATGACACCACTCTCGCTTTCCCTAATTGACCCCACTGTCCAGTTGTTTTACCTGCCGACCAGGGCACCCTCTAGTAATACATGACCCTACCGTTATCAATGTTAAGGATAGATAACTCCGTTAATTGGACATATCTGTACCCAGAGTGGGCTGCTAAGGGTTAGATATTAACGGGTATTACATTGACTAATGAGATGGTTTTAGCCACTTTATTGGACAGCCGAAACATCTCTGTGAAATAGAGACATTGCCTTATCAGAGTCAAACTGGATCCCGCTCAGAGTTTAGTCACATCCTCGGGAATGTGGCGATCAGTAGGTTCGCTGTTCGTATCATTTTTGTTTTGATAATAAAAAAAAACTTTCTTAAGATCTGAAGTGTTTATATCAGAAAGATATTTATCACAAATGCGGATACAGGCTGCATCTTAATCAATACTCATAATCAATGTCTTCCTTTAAGGTTTTAAGAATAAAATGTGTTTTGATATTTAATTTGTGTTGCACGCTGAGTGAGACAAAGTTACCTTTCAAACTTACTTTAATACGTTAACAGAGTGAAAATATAATATTCTGTTTAATACACCATGGAAGGGTAAATAAACACAAATCAACAAACAAATGCATATTACTAAAAAATGAACGTGTCCATACAACATCTATATACGGATTTTATTAATAAAAACAGTGATAATTTTCCTGAACAATTTCCCTGAAGTAGTACATTATCTGTATTAGGAATGAGTAAATTGAAAATTTCAATTTTGGGGAAATTTCGCATGCTTTTCTTATTAAAGTGTCCCCAAATTTATCTGTTGTTCATCGATATGAAATAGTAAAATAAACTTAATCAGTGACATTTATCTGCCCTGCAATGAGACACATTGTGCCTATATGAACCAAACGGAGGAGAAGGGGCTGAGGGATGTTCAAATACTGACACCTCATTTTATATTTGTACCTGTTTTGCTATATATGCTGAAATACTCGAATCAAATTTACAAATAAATGATATCAATATTTCCCATTCCGTATCTACCACCAGCCCGCTTGCATCATAGGCTGCATTCGATACCCAATTGAACACTTAATTTACTGTTATTTGTTTATAAGAAACAATGATGGTTGAAGGTTTGAACTCCTACATCTGCTAATGACACAATTTGAATATAAACAGGTTAATAGAAATATACAGTATTTGCCATTTTCCAAATTTCCTGTGAATTCTTCAGTAATAACACAACCGATCAATTTTTCTATGACAGTTATTTGAATTTCATGAACCTTTTTTAGCGTTCATCTTGAAATATTTCAAAACATTCATCTAAAGAAGCATCGACCGTATATCGGGGTAATCGATTCCACAGGTCAATTCGGTAAAAAAAGGAAAACTAATAATGTTTCCGTATAGTAGAACTTGGGAGAATGTTTCTCTGTCCTTTTCATGGTATTGAGCTCGAACATATTTGTACCTTTGTTTGTAATTCGATACACATTAATTATTTAGCCTCTTTTCTTGAAATCGGCGATCTGTGTTTTTTGAATATTCCAAACTGAGTTCAAGCTTTTTAGCTCTTCTTTTGATTTTACAGTCAGATCAATATTTCCTGGGAGTTTCACATACGGGAGATACTATAAACATCGATTCGTCTAAGTGAATATGTATCATGTGATAAGTCAGCTCTACCATACATTTTCTTGACATGTTATCTTATATACACGCACGGAATTCTATTCCATCAATGGTTTGTTCCCCAGTGTATTTTCTTCTCCCGGAACAAAACAATAAAAGTGTTGATTAGAATACAAAGGGGACCATGATGACGTTACGTACTGGCAATTAACTCACTGGGGCGCGTAACAGGGGAGACAACTCGCGCTGTTTTTAAAATATTTATCATAGCTTACACACCTTATCGTTTGCTCGATTTTTAATTATTAACAATGTAAGATCTATAACAATTTCTTTATTATAATTATCCTACAACTGTACTAGTATTTGCAACATAAACAAAACAACAACAAAAACAGTAGCGCAACAGTACACAATGTCTAGAACATATCTACCGAATTTCTTATTCAGATTCCGATTCTGAAAGGGGCCTCACATGTTCACTAGAAGACCCCTATATTAAAACCCATCCTATCTATTTGACAGTGTTCTAAGTAATCCCATATGAAGACTTTACACTTTGCATTGCGTGATTCTAAAATGACAAATATAAAAGTAATATAATTATATCAGTGAATAAAACACATAATTATATATTACCTGGTTGTATCTAGCATTATTTCGAGGTTTCTCTTGTGAAACCAATTTCTATTACAAATACTTACCACAGACATTATAATGCATATTCCAACCTTACTTGGCTCTTTACATACGTAAATAAAGAATCCCCCACCCCCATGGGGAACCCCTGGAAAACCCACCAATCAGACGGCAGTATTCACGCACGTGATCAGACACGAAACCATGCTTCCCACTTCATAATTCCAAAGCCAAAAAAAGGGAGAGCCAAGGACACAAGGGGAGGCTGGGAGGGAACTCACCTAATGACTGTGGTAAGTATACGTTACCACAGTCATTATAATGAGAATTCGACTTACCGCAGTGGTGTATCCATGGAGCGATAAAGGGTTCCAACAATAGGACCTATACCCCCGGAGGAAAAATTCAAAATACCTTTTCTTTTGTGACACAGAGCCTGATTACGACCAGCGTTCCGGATCACGCAGAGAAGACATAACGAGGCTCATGCAAAAGAAGAGGGAGGACAGACAACGGATTGGGCAGCCACAAAAGGGCCCAAAGAAACCAACCCGTCAGACTGTCCCGACAAAGATCGGAGATAGAACTCCGTAAACGTCGAATGACCCCTCCAAACAGCAGCTGGCATGATCTCAGCGTAAGAAGAACCATTAAATAAGGCCCACGAAGTAGCTAAAGCGCGAACCTCGTAAGCCCTAACCCCTGATACCCGCAAGGACTGATCCCCTGCCGACTCATACGCAGCTCGAACAGTCTGAACAATCCAGCGCGAGATGGTCGCTGCAGAGATATCGGAGCGACCGGGCTGGAGAGACTGGAACAGCCGAGACGATAGCCTGCAATAGTTACCGGAGACAAACCTTTGTCCTGGAACAGAGACAAAAGAAAGTCGGCTACAGCGGGAACAGAGGCAGAGACTGATCAATCGACCGTCCGACACACCAATCACCGAAGGCGGACCATCGAGATTGGTAGACGGCGGAAGACGAAGGTCTAAGTGATCCTGCAATGCGAGTTGCAAATTCTCGAGAAAAGCCCGTCTGAGTGAGCCTTCCCGAGAGAGCATCCAACCGTGAAGGTGGAGCCGTTCTGGTCCCGAGTAGAACTGCCGGGACCTCGGTTGAGACAGCAGACCTCACAGGGGTGGGATGCTGCGTGGGAAGTCCACCGAAAGCCGAAACAACTGAGGAAACCAAGGTTGTCGAGGCCAGAGCGGTGCAACCAGCAACACAGTACAAGGGTGTAGAAGAATCTTCTCCAACCCCCTGCCCACCAGATTGAAGGGAGGAAAATGCCCGACCAGTCCTGAGATAGTGTATCCACCGCCATGTCCATAGGATCTGGAACCGGAGACACAAACGTAGGGAGTCGAAAGTTCAGGGCCGTGGCGAACAGATACGCGTCCCTGCAGGGAGAGTCGAGGGCCACGAAGGGCCAGAAGAACAGCCCGCATTTCCAGAACATTGATGTGTTCTGAAAGCTGCTCCCCCGACCACACACCGCCGACGTCTGACCGGAAAGGTATGCACCCCAACCGGTCATGGACGCGTCGGTGTAAAGGGTCATAGCAGGGGATGCCCGAACCAGAGGAACTCCAGCCAAGACAGTGCTCTCGAGAGTCCACCAACGAGCTGATTCCTTCACCGACTCCGACAGAGGAATGTACACATCCACCTGCCGAGACACCGGGAACCAAACTAACAGAAGGAACAGCTGGAGCGGACGGATGTGAGGCCGACCCAAGGGAACCACATCCGCCAGTGAATTCAGGTAACCGAGGAACCGAAGGAACCATCGAATCTGAATTCACTCCACACCGACCAGAACGGAGACCAACAGAGAGGCCTTCTCGAACTTGGACGCTGGTGAAAGGACCAACCCCAGATCGGTTCTGAACCGATAACCGAGGAAAACAAAATCCTGGGAGGGGAGAACCTCTGACTTCTCCCTGGAAGGGAGGAACCCTAGGCAGCACAGAACGCCAAGAACCGACCTCGTGCTCCGGGACAGGATAACCGGATCCACTTCGAGCAACAGGGAGTCGTCGAAGTAGATGTTGGCATCTACCCCGAGACTATGGAGGTGCCCCACTACTACCTGCAACAACTTGGTGAAAACCAAGGGGTTGAGTGAGGCCGAAGGGCAAAGCGCGAAACTGGTAAACCTTCTGCTCGAACGTGAACCTGAGGAACTTCCTGGCCGACCTCCTGACAGGGATGTGAAAGTAAGCATCCTTCAGAACGATGGACGTAGCCCACATCCCTTGACGCACCGACGTAATGATGCGTCGTGGCGTTTCCATCTGAAAGTACGGGGAATCGACGTACGTGTTGAACGTACTGAGGTCGGTAATAGGCCTTCAGACACCGGACTTCTTCTTCACGAGGAAGACCCGGGAGTAAAACCCTGGAGACCACCGGTCCGGTGAAAGTTCCTCGATCGCGCCCTTCGCGATCATGGCCTGAACCTCCGACCTGAGAGCCTCCACCTTTCCCGGATCAAAAGGAGAAGGGGGAAAGATAGGCTCTCGCGCCAGAGGTGGATCCCGAGGGAGCGGGATGCAGAGACCCTTGAACACAACCCATATGGCCCAACTGTCTGATGTGATTTCCTTCCACTGAGGAACGAAATGGGACAGCCGACCGCCTACTGGCAAGTCCGGAAGGGGCCAATCTAGCCCTTCCCAAACCACATCGGCGGAGCCTCACGCGCCCAAGGGCGTGGGAGGGAGCGGCGACAGACAGTGAACAAGGAGTTACCAAGGGCAAGGAAGAGTCAGGAACCCTTCCTACCTCTGGAAAATTTGGCTTTGCCTCGACCCCTATGGGAAACCCTACCGCGGAAGGAGGATTTCCGACGTTCCGCCGGAGCGGAAGTCGGAGGGGCAGTCTGCTGCTGAAAAGCAGCAGTCTTTGCCTTCTTCCTCTTACGCCTGGAGGAGCCAAAAGCCTGCCTCTTCCTGCAACCGCCCTTGCCTGCAGAACTGTGGCGTGCGTCATCAGACGCAAACGGGTCCAACCTCATCTCAGATTGCACTGAGGGAAAGACCCCGACAAACAAATCCTCGCCAGTCAAGGGAGCCTCCAAAAGGGTAGCCCGATAGGAATCGCCGACTGGCAGTCCAGAAAGGACTAACAACCGGCGGGCAACAACAAGGTGTGACATGGCAGCGGACAGTAAGGCCATCGCATCAAGATGTGCCTTGCAAATTGCCTGGCTGAGGCGCTCCATCAGTCCAACCTTGCTGGGGAGCTGCTCCACCGACTTGCAGCTCGCATCCAGCAACGCAGTAGTAAACCAGTCTGCGTAGGACAGAACATGGAGAGCCAGCCTAAGGAGACGCTCCAACTAAGAGTGCTCCCTAGGCCCTATCACAACCTGGTCAACACACCGTCCAGGCCACTTATCCAGATCCCTCTTAAGGGAAACAGAATTAGGGGCTAAAACTGCGATATCAGCAACCACTACCTGTAAAGCAGAGAGGGAAAAAGGCTTGCGAGCCTTGCTCACCTTCTGCTTTAATAATGCGTTAACCTGAGCGAGGGACGAAGCAACGCCTCGTCCCTCCGCAAGAGACCTAGCAGAGGCCGAGGAGGCAGATGCTAGGGGAGGCAACATGCTCTGAAGGAGCGAAGCGCGCTCCGGGACGGCCGAATCCGAGGAAGGGAGTGGGCAAACCCCGTCTCCCAGAAGCTTCATAACTTCCGCACGTAGAGTGCGAAACGAAGCAGAAACCTCTGGAGGCACCGGATCAGCATCTCGGGGCCGGGATTGGGTAACATCGGAAGGACCTTCCAAGTCAAACCCAGACGATTCCAATGACTCCAAATCGGAGTCAGAAAACTCGCCGACTCTATCCTCATCCCGAGTCTCCGTAAAACTGGAGCAACCGGGAGAGCCCCGAAGAAC
The DNA here is from genome assembly GCF_002113885.1 of Mizuhopecten yessoensis. NCBI lineage: Eukaryota > Metazoa > Mollusca > Bivalvia > Pectinida > Pectinidae > Mizuhopecten > Mizuhopecten yessoensis. The sequence continues at coordinate 13,911 of NW_018404851.1, read as the reverse complement.
GTCCCTCTCGTCACTAGGAGAGGCACCCGCCAAATCCACCTCTATCAACGTAACTCTCCGAGGAGGGGTGCGATGAGGGGAGAGAGACCGTGACGGAAGGGGGGGGGGAGAAAGGTCCGGGTCCAAAGAAACAAATTGCTTTACAACGGCCCCGGTACGGGCCAAACCCGCCGAAACGAACCCCAGGGAAGACGGCAAATGTCACAAGGCTGCTCCAGAGAGCAAGACCGACAGCTAGGACAGTTAGGGTGGGGGTCGGAAGCCTCGAATAAATGTCCCCCAGGACAGCGCCTTTGAGAAGGAGGAGTCTCCATCTCAACATAAACAAACGCGAACACGTGGCCGTAACCTGGGCGCAAAACGGCGCAAAATAAAGCAAAACGCTAAATTAAGACAAAATTATAAAATTTATAATATAAAGGATACAATATATCGGTACAAACAACGCCAGTAGCAGTTGGAACCCCGTAGTAAAAAACCAAAACACGTCCGTAAACACGGAAGGCTGAAGGAATTATGAAGTGGGAAGCACAGTTTCGTGTCTGATCACGTGCTTGAATACTGCCGTCTGATTGGTGGGTTTTCCAGGGGTTCCCCATTGGGGGGAAAAATCTTTATTTACGTATGTAAAGAGCCAAGTAAGGTGGGAATATGCATTATAATGACTGTGGTAACGTATTTTGAAATAAAAAAAAAGTAATTATGTTTATATCAGGCTTACACTTAATTCAGAGAAGAAAATATTCCACAACGAGTTACGACTGCTTATTTATTAACCAAACTCTAGATATTTAATGAATTTAATTATAGATATTTAATTCCAAAAAGACACGAGGTTAACAAAATATCATCCATAAGAAGTAGTTAATTGTTGCAGTTACTGAATTAGAACGGAAACAGTATTTTTCGGAAAACCTCTGTTTTGTTTTCACGGATATGCACTTGGTCAAAAGTTCTCTTATAACCAAGAAAATAGCGTTTGTTGATCCTATATTTATTGACGAGTACATTGATACAGTGTTGAATGTTATATTTGTTGACGATAACATTGATATAGTGTTGAATGTTGTATTTATTGACGAGTACAAATAGTGTTGAATGTTATATTTATTGACGAGTACATTGCTATAGTGTTGAATGTTATATTTATTGACGAGTATATTGATATAGTGTTGAATGTTATATTTATTGACGAGTACATTGATATAGTGTTGAATGTTATATTTATTGACG
>NW_018404851.1:5031-5170 GCF_002113885.1 Mizuhopecten yessoensis | reverse complement strand
TATATTTATTGACGAGTACATTGATATAGTGCTGAATGTTATATTTATTGACGAGTACATTGATATAGTGCTGAATGTTATATTTATTGACGAGTTCATTGATATAGTGCTGAATGTTATATTTATTGACGAGTACATC
>NW_018404851.1:4052-4413 GCF_002113885.1 Mizuhopecten yessoensis | reverse complement strand
AAAGTGTTGAATGTTGTATTTATTAACGAGTACATTGATATAGTGTTGAATGTTGTATTTATTGACGAATACATTGACATAGTGTTGAATGCTATATTAATTGACGAGTACATTGATAACGTGCTGAATGTTATATTAATTGACGAGTACATTGATACAGTGTTGAATGTTGTATTTATTGACGAGTACATTGATAACGTGCTAAATGTTATATTAATTGACGAGTACATTGATACGTGTTGAATGTTATATTTATTGACGGGTAAATTGATATAGTGTTGAATGTTATATTTATTAACGAGTACATTGATAAAGTGTTGAATGTTGTATTTATTGACGGGTACATTGATATAGTATTGAT
>NW_018404851.1:3609-3772 GCF_002113885.1 Mizuhopecten yessoensis | reverse complement strand
TGATATAGTGTTGAATGTTGTATTTATTGACGAGTACATTGATATTGTGTTGAATGCTATATTGATTGACGAGTACATTGATATAGTGCTGAATGTTATATTTGTTGACGAGTACATTGATCTAGTGTTGACTGTTATATTTATTGACGGGTACATTGATATG
>NW_018404851.1:1557-2895 GCF_002113885.1 Mizuhopecten yessoensis | reverse complement strand
ACGAGTACATTGATATAGTGTTGAATGCTATATTTATTGACGAGTTCATTGATATAGTATTGAATGATGTATTTATTGACGAGTACATTGATATAGTGCTGAATGTTATATTTATTGACGAGGACATTGATATAGAGCTGAATGTTGTATTTATTGACGAGTACATTGATATAGTGTTCAATGCTATATTTATTGACGAGTTCATTGATATAGTATTGAATGATGTATTTATTGACGAGTACATTGATATAGTGCTGAATGTTGTATTTATTGACGAGTACATTGATATAGTGTTCAATGCTATATTTATTGACGAGTTCATTGATATAGTATTGAATGATGTATTTATTGACGAGTACATTGATATAGTGCTGAATGTTATATTTATTGACGAGTACATTGATATAGTGTTGAATGTTGTATTTATTGACGAGTACATTGATATAGTGTTGAATATTGTATTTGTTTATTTCGGAAGTGTTATCGTTAGTCGCCTAGACTATCTCTGAAGCTTTCTGAAGTAGATTATATCAGCAGGACACTCTATGTAACTGGATCGTCAGCGTGCCGGTCATATTTACTCTTCATGAGTGTCAGTTAAATAGAATCACTACAGGAATTTTCCGAATATTTTCAGGCTGTATCAGTTTAAGAACAGCTTGAATCCAGACACCCGTGGCGAGGCATCACTAGAGGCAAGCTTTATGTAGGCAGGAGGTGGACATTCCCTATCGACTGTGACACAGCCCATCATATCTCTTGCTGTAAAATATGCTTAAACGCGTCACACATTCAACATACTTCACATCATAATGAAGTTAAATATTTTGTGAAAAAAGTTGCTACATTATTGAACGAAATTCGATACGTCCTATCTGCAAGAAATTAGCCAACTAAAGCCGTTAACGATACAAATACAATCAATACAAGATGAGGACCTGGCAGGGTCTACCCTATCAGACGCTAAATACCGTGTTCCTAATCCGCATACCTATATATATTTATCACATAATGTACTGTGTTATCCAGTGAATATTAATCCATATAATATGTCCTATCAGCCCTGTGATTGGTTGTAAGTTTCAACTGTTTCAATTGTGACGTCAAGACTAGACCAAGTACATGACGTCACATACTTACGCACTGGAGTCAAAATGGCGGCTTTTTACATTTCAAGGGTGCATGAATAAATGCCACAAATCTTGATAATGTGATAAAAAGGATCTTACACTCGTTTTCATTGCATATGAAATTTATGAAACTCGTCACGAATTTTTCATTTTAGCTCGCCAAATGCTCGCTTAATTGAAAAATGCTTAGACTCGTTTCATAAATGTC
>NW_018404851.1:0-140 GCF_002113885.1 Mizuhopecten yessoensis | reverse complement strand
ATGTTATATTTATTGACGATACATTGACATAGTGTTGAATGCTATTTTAATTGACGAGTACATTGATAAAGTGCTGAATGTTATATTTATTGACGGGTACATTGATATAGTGCTGAATGTTATATTTATTGACGAGTACA
>NW_018404850.1:316416-317630 GCF_002113885.1 Mizuhopecten yessoensis | reverse complement strand
ACAGGTGACCTCACGCTGGACATTCCGCTGTCCAGGCTGCCCACAGACTTTATCCAACGACAGTTCTCACTTTGAGGAACGCCACAAGTGTATAAACTACTTTGTAAGGGTATATGGATACATGCCGTTACTATATACCCAGTATCGTGTGGACTCGGTGCTTTTCAAGACTCGCCTTCCTCATGACAAACAGAAGTGCTTCAAGTTCATCTAACCAGTAATGTCAACTTTCATATAGGAAGTTGTATTGTTTACAACAAATGGAAACATATGAACTGGTCCTGCTTGTAAGCTTTTGTTATCTATTCATGTAACACTACGGGTTGTATGTAAGGCTAGACACAAGTGTTGGAATATATCAATTAAGGACATTATAAAATGTCAAATCATCTGGTCCAAAGGACCAACTTGAGCCTATGTCATACTCAGGCGTCCGTTGTCTGTCTGTCCATCCATCTGTAAGTCAACGGTTTCTGAAAATGACTTTTCTGCTGATGAATTATTGAACAGAATTTCATCAAATTTGGCTGGAAGCATCCTATGGATATTCAAAATTGTACAAATAGAGGGGTTGAACCCCCAGGGGGCTAATAAGTGAGTCTAAAAAGAAAATTTTGCTAAAAAAAAATAATGGACATTTTCACTAACACTATGAGATGGAAATCAATGCTATTTAATTTGAAGCATTCTCACCTGGTAAGGATGTATAAGCAAAAAGGGTATTTGGCCATATTTCTTTAAACAACTTTTTTCTGGATCAAAGAGATTAATGTCACCTTTATCTGGTTGGGATCTCCAAATTTCACAAAAAGAAGGGCTAACCCCTAGGGTGCTGAAGGGCAGGGCCAAAAAGAGGGAATCTGAAGGAACTATGAGATGGGTATCAAGCATTTTTGATTTAGACATTACTTCGCTATACTGCTTTGTTCTCTAGAAGTATGTGATGTAGATAGATCTCCTATATCAATATTTGATGAAAGCATTCTCAGTAGGTGGGGATTTAATGTTGTACAAGTGATTAGACTGACCACCCTCCAGGTGAGTGCTACAGGCCCTCTGAGCCCCAAACGTTTAGAACTCTCATGCATACAAAAGTTGACCTAGTTTTTATTACGTGACCTTGTTTATATTTGATCTAGTTTATGTACATGTCCTAGTTTATATATGTGACCTCCATGTTTATATATGTGACCATGCTTATATATTTGACCTGA
>NW_018404850.1:315039-316295 GCF_002113885.1 Mizuhopecten yessoensis | reverse complement strand
GTGACCTAGTTTATATATGTGACCTCCATATTTATATATGTGACCTCCATATTTATATATGTGACCATGCTTATATATTTGACCTGGTTTATGTATGTGACCCCCATGTTTATATATATGTGACCTTGTTTATATATTTGACCTGGTTTATGTATGTGACCTAGTTTATATATGTGACCTCCATATTTATATATGTGACCNGGTTTATGTATGTGACCTAGTTTATATATGTGACCTCCATATTTATATATGTGACCATGCTTATATATTTGACCTGGTTTATGTATGTGACCCCCATGTTTATATATATGACCTTGTTTATATATTTGACCTAGTTTATGTATGTGACCTAGTTTATATAATTATGTAATAATGTTAATCAATTTAACACACTCAAGGGATTCTAGATCTGTTGACATCAATCCAGTTTTTTCATATAAAATTATCAGATGTATTAACAAATCCAAGGTGGATGAAAATGATAAGTGGATAGCATGGCATTGTAGAAGTATAATTAAGTGATTAGAACTCTTTGTTTTACCTTATGATGGGTAGTTCTACATGGAACCAAAGGAAGAACAATACAATAGAATATAAAATATTTACCGGTACTACAAAATTATTAGAGGAAAGTATTTGTTACATAAAGGAAATATTAACAACAATATTTACATATTCATTGATGGTTTTTTTTAAGTTTTGAAGTTATTTGCAGNGTATAGTAGAGTCTACTAAAGTTACCTAGGGGTGAAAGGGTTAAGACGACAAAGGAATACGTGATGTCCAGTAGATAATCAAGAGTTGTGTTCATGAGTCACAACTCAAACTTCCTAAGTTTAAATTTGGTGGTTCATGAAATTCTGTTATTAATATATAACATTAGGCAATGAACTGCTCTTAACTGCTGTAATTATAAAGGGAAAATCACCAGGAAATCTGGAAAACAAGGCGGCATGTTATGTTACTTGTAAACCTGGTGACGTTCATGTAGGCTTTGAATGCCAACTAAAAGTTGTTCTGCATTTTAAATTCACTTTTAATGCTATTATATATACCAGTGTAATTAATAGTACTAGCTTCCGGCTGTGATAAGTTTGGAAAGTTTAACAAATCAAACAGTACACACTGTGTGTGTAATGATATGAAACAAAATAGTCTATGGCAAAAATGATAAAAAAAAGTTCAGATTTTTTCATATCTGTTGTAAACACTTCATTAATAAATACACTGACATACAGCTCCTTCTGAACTGGACC
>NW_018404850.1:299733-313086 GCF_002113885.1 Mizuhopecten yessoensis | reverse complement strand
CTGGATGAGTCCATTATGGTCTACAGTGGTGAAAGGGTTAAACTACACTGGTCATTTTTGATGAAGGGGACAGTACATATCGCATTAGTCACCAAAACATCATGTAAACATTCACTGGTTGTGCTGTATGAAGGTTAGAGTATTTCATTTCAGACAATTTTATTGTACTGATCTTAAGTACAATGTTAGAGTATTTGTGATATGGTGAAGATCTGGACATTTTGGTCAGCGAAACATTGAGGGCAAATATTATAGCATGAGAGGATGAGTACATGTTATACATGTAACGTGAAAATGGAGTGGTACAAAATAATGTGAGGGTGGAAGTAGATGTAGATGTTATATTATTATAAGAACTAATACATGTGATAATTACAAGTGAGCGTTGGGTATATATATGTGCGTTCAATAAATGTTGTAGAACATGGTGAGAGTGTGTGGGGGGTATAACACACAGCAGGGCCTCATTGTTGTAAATACCCTGAGTTGTCCCAATGTCAAGACACTGTTTCAGGGGATCAGAGCAGTCTATATTAAATGGTCCCAATGATTTCTCGCAATGCCCCAACTTCCGCTGTGAGTGAATATAGTGGATGAATGAGATATAAATTTGTATGGTTTATATGGATAAATGTAGATTAACAGTGCATTACATATATGTAATTGTAATAGGGTGGATACGGGTGATTATCGTGGTTCTACTGTATAATGGACAGATGAGATGTGAGTATGTGAGGGTTATATAGAGTACTGTAGAGTTTGCTATGTAACTGTTATAGGGTGGATACATGTCACTATCATGGTTCTACTGTATAATGGACAGATGAAATGTGAGTATGTAAGGGTTATATAGAGTACTGTAGAGGTTACTATGTAATTGTTATAGGGTGGATACGTGTGATTATCGTGGTTCTACTGTATAATGGACTGATGAGATGTGAGTATTTAAGGGTTAGATAGAGTACTGTAGAGTTTACTGTGTAATTGTTATAGGGTGGATACATGTCACTATCGTGGTTCTAATGTATGATGGACGGTGAGATGTGAGTATTTAAGGGTTAGATAGAGTACTGTAGAGTTTGCTATGTAACTGTTATAGGGTGGATACATGTCACTATCATGGAGATGTGAGTATGTAAGGGTTAGATAGAGTACTGTAGAGGTTACTATGTAATTGTTATAGGGTGGATACGTGTCACTATCATGGCTTTACTGTATAATGGACAGATGAGATGTGAGAATGTAAGGGTTATATAGAGTACTGTAGAGGTTACTATGTAATTGTTATAGGGTGGATACGTGTCACTATCATGGTTTTACTGTATAATGTACGGTGAGATGTGAGTATGTAAGGGTTATATAGAGAACTGTAGAGTTTACTATGTAATTGTTATAGAGTGGATACATGTCACTATCATGGTTCTACTGTATAATGGACAGATGAAATGTGAGTATGTAAGGGTTATATAGAGAACTGTAGAGTTTACTATGTAATTGTTATAGAGAGGATACATGTCACTATCATGGTTTTACTGTATAATGGACAGATGAGATGTGAGGATGTAAGGGTTAGATAGAGTACTGTAGAGGTTACTATGTAATTGTTATAGGGTGGATACGTGTCACTATCATGGTTTTACTGTATAATGGACGGATGAGATGTGAGTATGTAAGGATTATAGAGAGTACTGTAGAGTTTACTATGTAATTGTTGTAGGGGGGATACATGTCACTATCGTGGTTCTACTGTATGATGGACGGTGCGATGTGAGTATGTAAGGGTTAGATAGAGTACTGTAGTGTTTACTATGTAATTGTTATAGGGGGGATACATGTCACTATCGTGGTTCTACTGTATGATGGACGGTGCGATGTGAGTATGTAAGGGTTAGATAGAGGACTGTAGAGTTTACTATGTAATTGTTATAGAGTGGATACATGTCACTATCATGGTTTTACTGTATAATGGACGGTGAGATGTGAGTATGTAAGGGTTATATAGAGTACAGTAGAGTTTACTATGTAATTGTTATAGAGTGGATACATGTCACTATCATTGTTCTACTGTATAATGGACAGATGAGATGGGAGTATGTAAGGGTTATATAGAGTACTGTAGAGTTTATATAGAGTACTGTAGAGTTTTCTATGTAATTGTTATAGGGTGGATACGTGTGATTATCGTGGTTCTACTGTATAATGGACAGATGAAATGTGAGTATGTAAGGGTTATATAGAGTACAGTAGAGTTTACTATGTAATTGTTATAGGGTGGCTACGTGTGATTATCGTGGTTCTACTGTATAATGGACAGATGAAATGTGAGTATGTAAGGGTTATATAGAGTACAGTAGAGTTTACTATGTAATTGTTATAGAGTGGATACATGTCACTATCATGGTTTTACTGTATAATGGACGGATGAGATGTGAGTATGTAAGGATTATAGAGAGTACTGTAGAGTTTACTATGTAATTGTTATAGAGAGGATACATGTCACTATCATGGTTCTACTGTATAATGGACAGATGAAATGTGAGTATGTAAGGGTTATATAGAGTACAGTAGAGTTTACTATGTAATTGTTATAGGGTGGCTACGTGTGATTATCGTGGTTCTACTGTATAATGGACTGATGAGATGTGAGTATTTAAGGGTTAGATAGAGTACTGTAGAGTTTACTGTGTAATTGTTATAGGGTGGATACATGTCACTATCGTGGTTCTACTGTATGATGGACGGTGAGATGTGAGTATGTAAGGGTTAGATAGAGTACTGTAGAGTTTGCTATGTAATTGTTATAGGGTGGATACATGTCACTATCATGGTTCTACTGTATAATGGACAGATGAGATGGGAGTATGTAAGGGTTATATAGAGTACTGTAGAGTTTACTATGTAATTGTTATAGGGTGGATACATGTCACTATCGTGGTTTTACTGTATAATGGACGGAGGAGATGTGAGTATGTAAGGGTTATATAGAGTACTGTAGAGTTTACTATGTAATTGTTATAGAGTGGATACGTGGGATTATCGTGGTTCTACTGTATAATGGACGGAGGGGATGTGAGTATGTAAGGGTTGTATAGAGTACTGTAGAGCTTACTATGTAATTGTTATAGGGGGGATACGTGTGATTATCGTGGTTCTACTGTATAATGGACAGATGAGATGTGAATATGTAAGGGTTATATAGAGAACTTCAGATTATGTTATGTAATGGTAAAGGGTGAATACCTGTAACCGTGAATTCGTGGGTATGTATGACGCTACATGTATATATCGCGTTCTAAATGAGAGCAGTTTGCTTTTTAAGACATCATGGATTAATTGTATTTTTAAAATTGATTTTTAACCCTCTTATATAATAGCATTAACTTATGACGGTAAAAAAACATAGTTACAGAGACCATTATCTACTCATTGACTTGTGTACTGATTGCGATTTTGTTATTACAGAACTGCATTATTTCACCATTTTCAAATCTGTTAAGCTGTTAGCTGTTTTGATGACACAATGTACTGGTAGATTACACTTTGATTACACATCCATCATCATTTGTAGTTTGCTCTCACTCTGCTCATTCTGTAGTTTGTAAAAGTCTGTATCTGGTGTAGCGGCTGTAGCAAATAGGCATAAAGCATGGAATGTACCACTTTAATCCTGTTCCTGTGATTTTTCTGGTAACAGACTCCCTAGTACTAATACAGTGCTGCTCGATTTGTGAAGTGATTTTCACATTGCAATGTGCACGTGGCAGTCTTGTTTTTTCCCATTTTCTTCTTTGCATGACATTATGAAGTTAATTGTGTATGTTTGATGTAGTTCTGACAAGCTTCTCTAGATCTGTTAGTCTTATGTATTATACCATCTGATATTTATCACTAACCTTATGTATGTTTATTACTCCAAAGCCTTGCCAAAGTACTACACTTGTAAAATAATGTAAAATAAGTCAAACCTTTTGTCCATCAATTATTTTGTGAATAAATTGGACACTTACATTGAATACATATTGAAGTCAATGATATTAATAAAGGGTAATGTTGGTCAGCCCTATACTGTAAGATTGCTGGTCTTATAAATGTGTGTCCGATAAGATGGTTCCCTACAAGGAGTAAAAAACTTGCTTAGATGGTCCCCTAGAGGACTGAAACCTGCAAGGGTTGTCCGGTTTCCAAGAGGACTGACACTGGATGGTTTCCTAAAAGGGACTGAAACTTGCTAAGATGGTTCCCTAGAGAACTTAAACTTGCTAAGATGGTTCCCTAGAAGACTGAAACTTGCTAAGATGGTTCCCTCAAGGACGGAAACTTGCTAAGATGGTTCCCTAGAAGACTGAAACTTGCTAAGGTGGTTCCCTCAAGGACGGAAACTTGCTAATATGGTTCCCTAAAAGACTAGAACTTTTTAAGATGGTTCCCTAGAGAACTGAATCTTGTTAAGATGGTTTCCTAAAAGGGACTGAAACTTGCTTAGATGGTTCCCTAGAGAACTTAAACTTGCTAAGATGGTTCCCTAGAAGACTTAAACTTGTTAAGATGGTTCCCTAGAAGACTGAAACTTGCTAATATGGTTCCCTAGAAGACTAGAACTTGTTAAGATGGTTCCCTAGAGAACTGAAACCTGTTTATATGGTTCCCTAGAAGACTGAAGCTTGCTATGGTTCCCTAAATGACTGAAACTTGCTCAGATGATTCCCTAGATAACTTAAAGCTGTTTAGATGGTTCCCTAGAGAACTTAAAGTTGTTAAGATGATTCCCTAGAGAACTTAAAATTTGTTTAGATGGTTCCCTAGAGGACGGAAACTTGTTAAGATGGTTCCCTAGAGTACTGCAACTTGCTGACTAAAATGGTTCCCTAGAGAACTGAAACTTTCTCAGATGGTTCCCTACAGGACGGAAACCTGTTAAGATAGTTCCCTAGAAGACTGAAACTTGCAAAGGGGTTCATTAAAGGACGGAAACTTGCTAAGATGGTTCCCTAGAGAACTGAAACTTGCTAAGATGGTTACCTTAAGAATTGAAACTTGCTTAGATGATTCCCTTAAGGACAAACACTTGCTTAAATGATTCCCTTGAGAACTTAAACTTGATAAGATGGTTCCGTTAGTGGACGGAAACTTGTTAAGATGGTTTGCTGACTACAGATGGTTCCCTAGAGGACTGAAACTTTCCAAGATGGTTACCTAGATAACTGAAACTTTCTAAGATTGTTCCTTAGAGGACCGAAACTTGCTCAGTTGGTTCCCGTCAGGACGGAAACTCGCTGCTAAGATGGTTCCCTAGACGACAAAAACTTTCTTATATGGTTCCCTGTAAGACTGAAACTATGTGTGATTATAATATACAACAATAATAATAGGATACAACATTTGATATAGCGCCCTATCTAGCTAACATAAGCCACTCTAAAGAGCTTTAGAGGTTCTCCAGAGAACTGACACTTGCTAACCTGGTTCCCTACAAGATAAGATGGTCTTCACAGGACGAAAACCTGCTAACGTGGTTCCCAAGAGGACGGAAACTTTTGTTGGTGTCCGATTGGGATCGGAACTTCTTATTGGGTACCCTAGTGAAAAGGAACTTAATCACGTGATGCCCTAGTTGAAAGGAATTTGCTATGGTTAGCCCAAGTGGACAGGAACTTCTTACGATGTGGCATAGTTTCAAGGAACTTGTTATAATTGTCTTTCAGGAAAAGTACTTGGTATGATGGTGTCTTAAGGAATAAGATCTTGCTATGATGTTTGCTAGGGGACAGAAACTTTCTAAGGTGGAGCCCACGAGTACAGATACTTGTTAAGTGACGGAAACGTGTTAGGTGGTGACTTAAGGGACTAAAACATGTTTGGAAGAGCCCTGTGGAGTGAAACTTACTTATTGTGGTGCCCTATGAATTCATGTACAAATGAAGTAGGAAAGAACACAGTTAACTTTGTAACTATTACTATCCACCATGAAGAGCTATGGCGGAAATCTGCCCTAAGTCGGCATTTATGAAAACGGAAAAAAATACTTATGAATAAATCATTTCTAGCAGCGAAAATGCATAGATTAGATACAAAAACCAATTATATATGAATTTGTGAACTGCTGAGATATTAGGTATTGTTAATATGATACTGCAAATATAGCCATATTCACTATATCTATGAAAGTGATTGGGTATCCCAGACTTAAACACTTTCCCATTTGAATAAACTTTTTATTCCGTGATGTAATATGCAAAAACAAATCGTATTCCGGAAAAGTGGTTCTCCTTTGGAAAAGTGCTCAAAATAATGGTGGTGAGCGAGTTTCTTAAACTGCGACAGGTGTTTCTTGGGTTAAAACAGTTTGTATTCCCATCTTCGTCAATGTCCAATGTAGGTGAATGTGTAACGCAGTTGACTTGTGACCAGACGAAATGAACGGTGCACGTTCGAATCCACGTTTAGGTTCTTTCTTTTTAAAATCCTTAGGCATGTTATCTTTTTTTCCTTAATTAAATAATAAAATATTTTTTTAAATCAATGGAACATTATTATTTTTTTTAATAATAATATACCTATTGATTTATCTTCTATGCAATCATGTCAACAGCTCACTATACACGTGTACAGTACAGCTACGCTTTGTAGATAAGACATCATTTTAAATGATATTTATGAATTGTTTTACCATCCAATTGACACTAGTGATTTTATCTATTATTTAAACCCAACAAATGATGCTAAAATACCAAAATAATGTGGGATTGTTGCGTCAGAATAAAAAAAAAGGCCAAGCCAACAAAAATGAACTGTTATTTTCGGCTCAGTGGATTTTTACCAACTTTTGCCTGGAGCTTCATAACGGCGACCGGCGTGGTCCATCTGGAGGCAGAGAGACAGTGCCAACTAGGGGGGAAATGGGTAAATCTTCAAAAATCTTCTTTTAAACTAATGTAGGATTTTTAACCAAAGAACTATGCCTATGTCCCTAAAAGTTGTGCTCCTCTAGTGCGCGCGTGCCACCGTGTGCTGTTATAACACGTCCTCAGGTATTCTTAATACATGAAGCTCTATCGGAATCCTTTGTCTAAGAATAGATTATTGTAAACATACGAATTTAGGGCCATGGCTATTAATACATGCGTTTCTCAATAAAGACTTCACAAAATATTTATTTCACGTTATTTATATTAATTTAAAACAATGTATGTAACACAATATCGTACAATCATTTCCAGCAACTTTTGAAAGGATATCATTTTCATTACTACTGCCTGCATCATGCCATGACCTGTTTTCTTACAAAACACACATCCTGATTTTGTTCTTCTTGCACCTTTGAATGGCAAAAATACATACAATTTTCCAATAGCATGTCTTACACGTGTATTGCGCTGCTAACTTTCTGCTGCAGTCTTCCTGCATTTCAAACAAATGTGCTCGCTGATGACTTCCCGAATTTTAGGTATTTTTTTGCGAGATACACAGTTCATATTTTTGTTTGGCCTTTTTTTTATTCTCACGAAACCAATCCCTTATTCTTGTATTTCGGCATCATGTGTTTGTGTTTAGATACAATTTAAAATTGCTTGTGCCAATTGGAGAGTAAAACAATTCATAAATATAATTTTAAAAGATGATTTCCTACCTACAAAGCGTAGCTGTACTGTACACGTGAACAGGAATGTGTTGACATGATTCCATAGAACATAAATCAATAGGTATGATATTAAGATATAAATAAAAATGTCCATTGATTTGAACTTTGAACTTGCACCGTTCACTTTTTCTGGTCACACGTTAACTGCGTTACACATTCGGCTACATNAGCGTAGCTGTACTGTACACGTGTACAGGAATGTGTTGACATGATTCCATAGAACATAAATCAATAGGTATGATATTAAAATACAAATAAAAAAATCCACTGAATTGAACTTCGAACTTGCACCGTTCACTTTTTCTGGTCACAAGCTAACTGCGTTACACATTCGGCTATTTAGGACATAGACGAAAAAAGGAAACACATTCCGCTTTAACCAAAGAAACACCTGCCGCAGATTTGAGAAATGTGATTACCCCTGTTTTTCATTATTTTGAGCACTCCCAAAGGAGGACCACTTTTCCGGCATACGATTTGTCTTTGCATATTACATCACGGAATCAAAAAGTGTATTCAACAGTTGGTCCTCGGATGGGGAAGTGTTGAAAGTATTTTTTTTAAGTCTGGGAAACCCTATCACTTTCATAGATATAGTGAATATGGTTATATTTGCAGTATCATATTAACAGTACCTAATATCTCAGCAGTTTAAAAATCCATAGTCAATTGGTTTGATATCTATTCCATGCATTTTCGCTACTTGATATTATTTACTCATTAATATTTTTTCCGTTTACATAAATGCCGACTAAGGGCAGTTATCCGCCATAGCTCTTTGTCCCAGATATCTTCGGGCAAAGGGGACTCAATTTAAGATCAACTAAGTGTGTACGAACTACAAAAATGAGACTTGATGGATTTATCTTCACATTTACTTGTTTAGTGACGTCATACTTAGTTATTATGACGTCATCCATGCTTTGTTATTACCAGGCAACAGGTTGACACCATCAGTCAGCAAGCTGATCAGAAAATGGGTTGTTCACATTCAAAGTTCGCAAGGAGGAAAAGGAAAAAGAAGTCCTCATATCATGAAAGTTATTCGCCAGAACAGGTATGAATGTCATCATATTCTTCCGATAATCGTATTGTGTTTTCGGCATTTTCTTTCCCCTTTTAGTCTATGCAGTCTCGTTAACGCCCACACGTGCTCATTGGATACCGTTGTAACCTTTTTTTCTAATAGTGCATTCCATTTAACGGAACAGTCTGGTTGCGCTAACTAGGAACTGTTACATACAATGTATAACAAGGAATAGTGCTTCCGAATGACCTTCCCGAATGTGTAAATCTAATAGAAAAGAAAGAAATATATTTTCCGTAATTGACTAAACCACAGGATCCTGAAGTTCTGCCAAAACATAATAATTACAGTAATACACAAAAAAATCCTATACTATGCTTAAAATTATTTTATGCATATTATAGGTGTTTTTATTTTTTGTATTACCGTTATAATTAATTTTTGACAGAACTTCAGGTACCTGTGACTAAACGATTCCGTCGTAAAAAATCTGCCAAACAATGCGAATTATTGCCTTAACTAAATGTACCTTTCATTTGTATTGAAGCAGCAAAATACTGCATAAGGTATGTAAAATTGTTCCGTATCGAGTACTCTCACATTAAACCAATATACAATTTGGTAAAAATATGAAATGAAAACTTTTCGGTTGGTCGCCATTTTGGTCCTACTTAATACCACCAAATGATCGAGACTTTCCCGGCGTACCGGAACGCCACATCTCATTAGGACGAATTAGCGGATCGCCTTGTTCGTGTTGGAATAATTGGAACGTCCGGTTGGAACACGATGTAACACCGAGTAGTATACACCGCTCTAGAACTATGTCTGTAACTTAAACATGGTGCACATTGTCCACAGAAAACAAAGTAATTCGCCACATTGACAATGCTTTGATAGGACTACTGGCAGTATTGTCAGAACGGGTTATATGAACTTACAACTTCAAATTAGTTGTTTGCAACTGATATCTCTAATAAATATTAAAACCTTTAAAACAAGTTATGTAGCCTTGTTAAGTAGCCATAGGGACAGGGGTTTGCCCGTTAGCTGTAAACTGGTTTTTGACTATGTACAATTGAAACAGTACAGTAAAAAAAAGATCTGTGGTCTGTATTCATGAAACCGTTCTCATACTAACTCAACGTTCTGTGCTAAAGACAAATGTCTTGTTTCCGTAATAAATTGAAAGAAAATTCAACACAGTAAGTCAATGGTAAGGGAGCCTAATACTGTTTTCTATATCTAAACTTAGCTTTTTGACCGTGTTACAGGATTTGATCGAGTTATAAAAATGTTGGATTGGGCACAGATTTTATTCTTGACCATGAGAACGGTAATTCATGAAAACGGACCCGGGATTCGAATTGGGACCTCTCAACTGTAACGGGCGCTCTAACCAATTTAGCTACCTGGTGCCGGCAATCGACCCAGTCAAGTTCCGCTATTTTATCGTATACAGTCAAATTGAATTGTTCGTGGTAGACATGTGTAGTCGATGAGTATTCCAACCATACAGATGGAATCGATCTCCAGTTGCCATGACATCGCAGGCAGAACTGTAGACCAAGTGGGGACACGGTTAAACAAAACTTTGTTATTCCCTGCTTAATGTTCAGCATTTAGGGGAATGGCAACAACTGATTCACCCGTTGTAAGTATAATGTGAACGGGCGGAATACTGTGCTGGGTTCCTTCGGTATGGTAATTCAGTGAGATAGCACTAAAAAGTCGGCATCAGATCCGCACTATCACAAGGAGGCAAACACACCAACATGCCCTATCTCCTGCATACACACGCAAGCACGGTTACAATACACACATGGAGGCACGTCCTTAAATGGAATCAGACTATACCAAGACAGCTATGGAATTAACAGGAAAATGTCGGACCTGTATAGTACCTAGCCAGCTAGGTGTGGTGTATATGTATTATTGTCTTTAAGCTCCAGAGGGGACATGTTCATTTTCGTAACTCCAAATCTGTTAACAACCCATTCCTTTCCGTATTTCTGTCAATTGGTAACTTCATCATACATGTTTTCAGGCTCAGGAGCTCGAGGCTAGTATTGTTTATGGGTCTATAACAAAAACTTTAGTAGAAAGCTTACTATTTAGATTGAAATGCCTTCTTAGTTTATCTTCTCTTCGCCAAGTTTCATTTTGAAAAGATAATCGCGCTCGCAGATGTATTTGCCCGTAAACTAACGAGTGTTGTCTCCCAGTGCTCATCATCATGACCTCGCAATCTAAGTCCTGTGAGCTTGATCCACTGCCTACAGACCTATTAAAGCAATGTCTTGAAGCAATAATGCCTTTGATTACCTCAATCATGGACAAATCATTGGCTGAGTCAAAGGTTCCATTGTGTTTCAAGAAGGCACATGTAAGACTGGTTAAAGAAGCCTGAAATGGACAAGGAGGAGTTGAAGAACTACCGCACAGTTTAAATCTGCCTTTTCTGTCTAGGATCTTGGAGAAGGTTGTGTCCCGGCGTTTAGAGGTTCATATCCATGCAAACAGTCTCCATGACAACATACAATCGGCCTACCGTATGGAACACTCTACTGAGACGGCCCTCCTACGTGTACATAATGACACAGCTTCTGCATTGGATAACAAGTACAGAGCGGTGCTTGTCATGCTGGACTTGTCAGCTGCTTTTGACGTCATCGACCATGGCATACTTTATAAACGTGTGGATTTCTCTTATGGAGTGACTGATACCGCACTATGCTGTATACAGTCTTATCTGAGCGAAAGACGACACTGTATTGCCATCGGATCAACCACCTCACATGACAAAGTACTAGATTTCCGGGTTCCTCAAGGGTCGGTGTTAGGACCCCGGACATATTGCCTGTACTCCAAACCGATTGGAGAGATTTGTCGTCGATATAGTCTTCACTATCATTGCTTTGCTGATGACACAAACATTTACATGGTCATCAAACCACAAGACAGTTGGGATACAGCTTCAGAAAATCTGGAAGCTTGTCTGACAGACATCAGTACCTGGATGAACGCCAACATGCTAAAGCTTAATCAGGAAAAGACGAAACTAATCGTCTTTTCCCAAATGTGTCAGCAAACATTGGCTCTCCAGCTCAAGGTCTGTGCCAGAACTATTGAGACTGTCCCAGCTGTTAAAACCCTAGGGGTATACTTTGATAGTTTACTGAACATGGAGAAACAAGTGAACGCTATTGCCAAATCCTGTTACTACCAGATCAGAAACATCGGCTGTATTTGGCAGTTTATAACTGAAGATGTATGCAAGATTTTGGACCATTCACTTGTTACCTCTCGGTTGGATTATGGTTGCGCCCTGCTCTGTGGTTTATCTGACAAACTAACTAGTCGTCTGCAGAGGGTCCAGAACACTGAAGCACGGCTGGTTACTCGTACCCGAAAGAGAGAGCACATCGCACCTGTGCTATATTCGTTGCACTGGTTACCTGTACGATACAGATCGCAGTACAACATTGTGGTACACTGAATGGAACAGCTCCTCGGTACCTACAGGGGCTTGTTACCCTGTATCAGCCGTCACGAGCACTGCGGTCGGAGTCAGAATCATTGTTGTGTGTCCCAAAATCTCATAATGTGACCTATGGAAACCGGTGCTTTGGGAGGGTTTCGGCCACGATGTGGAATAGCTTGACATCTGCTATTAGAAAGTCAAATACCCTGGCCAAATTCAAGAGGGCCATCAAAACCCACCTCTTTACGTCTGCATTTTAGGGTCTCTGCAGAGACGTCATGTAAATACCACCCTTTATTTGTTCAATTATGTGCACATTGCTTGCTTAAATGTATAAAAGTTATTGTGAGCCTTTGTTTTTGTTTCACAATTATACTATAACTATCACCCATATGTTGTTAAGCGCTTTAGAGTAATTTTACAAATTAAGTAGGGCGCTCTATAAATGTTGTATATTATATTATTATTATTAGTGCTAGAGATACTTTGATTTGAAAATCAAAATAGGAGGTTATTGCTTAAGTAAACCGGAAGTAGAGCGAGTCGGACTATCTNGTTTGTATACGACAGTCCATAGTACGTGTTTATGGAGTAGTAATCTGGAGTACATGATAGTAGATAAAACACACCAGCATTCAAAAGCACCAAATCAGCGCAAGACTATCTGTACGTTGAAGTAGCGTTATGTGTTACTTTAACAATAATTATACCTTTTATTCGCAGGAGGAAACACAAAAGGACCTTCAAACAGACGGAGAAGACGTTGAGAAATTTTCAAACCAGAAACAGAAATATCCAGAAAACGGAAGTCACATAGATCTATCGTCCGGTAAGAATAAACGATCAACGTCAATAAACACAAGACACTATGACGTCAAGGACTTGATGACGTCGATAGGATTTCGTGAAGACAGTACCAAGGACAGCATGATAATGAGAAACCCCGTGTCAGAGGAGTTTCCCCGCCGGAAGTGCGAGTTGAAATTTCGTCGCCGGAAGCTTTACTCTGTCCTTATCCTCGCCATGACTGTGTTCGTCTATAGCATGAGACTCAGTCGAAATATTCGTATAAGGGATATATAAGGATGTTGATTTCCGGTTATTACTTTGTCCTCGTCATGAGATATGCATGAAGGGCCAGCGTATAGTCTCGCTATTCAGGTTATTTCACCCAGCCGATGTTAACTGTAATAAAACATCGTG
>NW_018404850.1:291826-294093 GCF_002113885.1 Mizuhopecten yessoensis | reverse complement strand
AATAACCAAAATGCCCAGGGTGATGATATTTAGTCAGTAGCATACTAGGATCAAGGGCTACCAAGTTTGTTTAAATGTATGACCTTGAATCATATTCAAGGTCACAAGGAGCAAATATGTTCAAAATATTTCAACAACTTGTTCTGAATAACCAAAAGGCTCAGGATGTTGATATTTAGTCAGTAGCCTATGCTGGGATCAAGGACTACTATGTTTGTTAAAGTGAATGACTTTGACTTATATTCAAGGTCACAGGGGTCAAATTTGTTTAAAATCTTTAAACGACATCTTATGAATAACCATGGGTCCCAGGATGTTTATACTTTGCAAGTTGCATCCTGAGATGAAAGGCTATAAAATGTGTTCAACATAATGACAAGTGTGAGTTTTATACCAGGTAAGCGATGCAGGCCCATTGGGCTTTTTTAACTTTTCTGATTCGAAACTAGGGCATCCATCCCACAATTAGCATGCATATTCTAAAATAGGTAAAATAAGGTTTGGTAAATTCTTAATAGGGCATTTCGTTTTAATAGAAATTTTAATTTTCTTAAGGCATTTTTTTTTTTCATAACAGAAGAAAACATTGCTTCTACATGATCCCGTTACCAGCCAAGTTTTAGCCCACGAGTTTAAAGAGTCAAGGTCTTTATTTAGGATAGTTTGAATTTCAAGACAGGAAGAGGAAGAGCATTGAAGAGGGGTGTCATCCGCGAAAAGACGAGATGCTGAGTCAAAAATATCAGCTATAAATCGTTGATAGATAGAACCTTGGGAAACCCCTGCATCAATAGAACCTCATTTCGAGAAAGACTCATAAACACATACTTTTTGCTGCCTTTGATGTAAATAATCCTTTAACCAGACCAATAACTCTCCGCCTATTCCATAGGATTTTAACTTTATGTACAAACCATTATGCAAAACTCTATGAAAGGCTTTTGAAATATCACAAAAGACAATACATGTATGGTTTTTTGCTTCAAGCAATAAACATATGTTATGATACATTTCAATTAATTGGTATACCGTTGGATGTCCTGGCAGAAAACCAGATTGATATTTATAAAATAACGAATTAAAGAAAAATTAGTTATAGATATGTTTGAAAATAACACGTTCAAAAACCTTACCCACAGTAGGCAAGAGAGAAATTGGTCGATAATTTAAGGGAGAATGTCTATCACCTGTTTGAATAATGGCATAACCTTTGCAAGTTTCCACAATTTAGGATAAACACCAGCAGACAGCGAAATATTAAATAGTAACTCAAGAGGTTTACAAATACTATGGCAAACATTCGTTAACATGTAATGACTTATTTCGGCCTGGCCCGAGTCTTTGCTGAGTTTCAGAATTTGTAGGACATCAATAATTTCAGTGTAATTTAATCTAATTGAATCAAAAGTTTTATTGGTTTTCGGCGCAATATCCGGAACCCGAACATTACGTTCGTCAATAAGTACGTTCCCCATATATATGCGATACACCTCTAGAGGATACAAGTAGACGTAGCGTATTTGGCAAGCGTAGGTGAAACAGCAAGGAAGCTAAATGCGCATAATGTGCAAAGGGACATAACTCATTGAAGGGGCACAATATCCCAGCCGGTAGTCATACTCAAAACGAGGATGCTTTGCTCAAACCAAGTTTCTTGTTCCAGTAATCAATCAATAAGTCACATTTTGTAAATGATTTAGAAGAATTAAGCAGGGATTTAAAGCTGGTTACTCCTGTTTAGACTTGTTTTTTGTTTTAGTTGCAGTTACAAGAAAGTTGGTTTGAGCAGAATCCATGTTTGAGTATGAGAACCAGTAAAACGATACCTTTGACCCTTTTTGAAGGGCACAGATACAGGCTCATTTGACCTCTTACTGGATCATGGATACCAATGTGGGAATTGTTCATGTTTATTGTTTGTGCATCTTGAATTTTGTTCACATCAAAACCATCCTCCTATAAACCTAAACTTGAAGCTTAAGCTACATTGTATGCCAAGTAACCACACTGTGGTGAAGGACTACACAATGATTAAGGGTGATTGCCCCACTGCACTGGTCACAATACCACAATGTGGTAAAGGACTACACAATGATTAAGGGTGATTGCCCCACTGCACTGGTCACGTAACCACAATGTGGTGAAGGACTACACAATGATTAAGGGTGCCTGCCCCACTGCACTGGTCACGTAACCACAATGTGGTGAAGGACTACACAATGATTAAGGGTGTCTGCCCCACTGCACTGGTCACGTAACCACAATGT
>NW_018404850.1:272741-288722 GCF_002113885.1 Mizuhopecten yessoensis | reverse complement strand
GCTGCACTGGTCACAATACCACAATGTGCTGACAGACTACACAATGATTAAGGGTGATTTCCCCACTGCACTGGTCACATAACCACAATGTGGTAAAGGACTACACAATGATTAAGGGTGCCTGCCCCACAGCACTGGTCACAATACCACAATGTGCTGACAGACTACACAATGATTAAGGGTGTCTGCCCCACTGCACTGGTCACTTTACCACAATGTGGTAAGGGACTACACAATGATTAAGGGTGCCTGCCCCACTGCACTGGTCACATTACCACAATGTGGTATAGGACTACACAATTATTAAGGGTGTCTGCCCCACTGCACTGGTCACGTAACCACAATGTGGTAAATGACTTCACAATGATTAAGGGTGTCTGACCCACTGCACTGGTCACATCACCACAATGTGGTAAATGATTTCACAATGATTAAGGGTGTCTGCCCCGCTGCACTGGTCACATGACCACAATGTGGTAAAGGACTACACAATGATTAAGGGTGCCTGCACCACTGCACTGGTCACATTACCACAATGTGGTAAAGGACTACACAATGATTAGGGGTGTCATCCCCACTGCACTAGTCACGTAGCCACAATGTGGTAAAGGACTACACAATGATTAAGGGTGTCTGCCCCGCTGCACTGGTCACAATACCACAATGTGGTAAAGGACTACACAGTGATTAAGGGTGCCTGCACCACTGCACTGGTCACAATCCCACAATGTGGTAAAGGACTACACAATGATTAAGGGTGTCTGCCCCGCTGCACTGGTCACAATACCACAATGTGGTAAAGGACTACCAGATGATTAAGGGTGCCTGCACCACTGCACTGGTCACAATACCACAATGTTGTAATCAAAGGACTACACAATGATTAAGGGTACCTGCCCCACTCTGTCATTAGAGTGATAATATAACAAACAGAGGCTTGAATTCCAGTCTAGCCTAGCTGAAATTTTACACCGAGTATATTTTGTTGATTAAGCTTTGTTTATTTCACAATTAATAATTTTTGATACAAGTCGCTCAAGATATGTTTTTTTTCAGAAATGATGAATCCAAACTCTAGTATGTAATGTCTGTATGTGTAGTTACAGTTTCTGGCAGTGCTACAGGGATCCGTATGTGTAGCTACAGTTTCTGGCAGTGCTACAGGGATCCATAACTATTCTAATGCTGTATAGGTACTTAGTTTAAAAACCACAACAACAAACTTTTTTTAACAAACATTTACTCATGTCATCAAACTTTCAAACTACATATGCCATGTCATTTATCATAAATATTCTATCCCTTATATATAAGGGACATTATTCAGGACATTATGGAACACGCCAAAAATTAACGATTTCAAAGTTAAACTTCTCAGCATCAGTTACTGTCCCTATAACAGCTTACACAATGGAGGTTTTCTTTCTCATTTTGTCTCTGTGGCTTGTGTCATATTATTAATGATCGCCTGCAATCCTTCACGATATTGTCCCGGAGAAACAGTAACGCTCTCTGGTGGTTGTTCTCCATTTAGATCCCAGTATTTCCTTATCTCTATGTCACGGATAACGCTACTCATAGCTTCATCCATGTACTTAAGTTCCTATAAAATGAACAAAGTTAAATTTCATTAATAATGATAGCATGGTCCTTCCCATCCTTAAAACCAAATGTTGGAAACTAAAAAAAAAAATTGACAAAATATAAAGATCATGTGAAGATAACATAAAAATGTTTGGCCACATGTGTTTAAAATAGTTTACCATCACAGAAATTAGAAACAATATTATGAAAGACCTTTAGTCTATCCTTTCAATTTTAAACTAACGAAATAAATCAAAATTTATAAAAAAACCACCAGACTGACAACATTTGTTATAATCTGTCAGTATTTATCACACAATATATGTTATTTTATATCAACAACATAGACTAGTGATAGGAAATGGGAATACAGTGAACACAAGTACATTCATAAATGAAATATCACTGAGTTTGACCTAGATTGTTTTAAAGGACTATATATGGTTTGGACCTGTTTTGGCCCCCAAATGCATCAAAATTCAAAACCTTGAAATGAACTTTGAAATGACTGTTTCTTTAATTTTGAATACTTCCCAAATACTTTTATGAAATATTTATTTATATTTCTAATTATTGTTGCCATGGTAACAAGTTCAAATTTACATAGGGTGCACGCTCTACGGTAGGTAAGAGAAAAACTAGGTGAAAACCTGTCAAAATCGACTGAATAATCAAATTTCAACAATTAATGTAAATATGACCTTGTTACCATGGCAGCCATAATCGAAAACACAAATAAATGTTTACAAAATAGTACTGGGGAAGTATTCAAAATTAAAGAAACATTCATTTGAAAGTTCTATTGCAGATTTTTAATGATGATGGATTTGGGCACATTAGTGTAGGAGACCCTTATTTTTTTTATATTACAAGTAAATCGATTCATGTCCCTGTGGATTTGGGGGCCAAAAAAGGCCCAAACCATACATAGTTCTTTGTAAGGGAGTGCACTTTATGTTCAAGAATATTTTTTGTAAAGGCACTGAAGGATTGGCAACATGAATGTGTTTTTATTTTTTTCATCCTGAATGGCAGGCTTAACAATAATGTCCCTATGCATTTTTGTGGAATAAAATTTAACACAAAAATGGGCCCACCTCGTTCCAGTTACAAAAGTAGCATTATTTTTTTATTTTTTTACATTTTACTATATGACTGAATACATAATATAACCAAAGTAATAGCATGCATTTAAACAATGGTACAATGCCACTTAAATGTCTTCATTTTACTACTAACTTTATTCTGTGCTTTGATTTGACGATTGTATGGTTTTATCTGGCATGCATCCTCGATATCCAGGGGTAACACTCACTTGAGCTCTCTGCACCCCTCGAATATGTCATAGTAAAAACGAAGGCTCGGTGTGCGCCACCTTGTTGATGAGACAAGAAGATCAGCTTGATCACTTGATGTACATCAAAAGAATCTCGCAGGTCACGTAACAGTAAAATGTATTGGCTTTCAAGTCGGGCGTCGCTCCTCTGTACTGTTCAAAGGACAAGTATCAGCCTGGTGACTGGTCAGGTTTTTTTTTATCTGACATCAATTTAATGGCTAGCCATGAGCCTTCAATTTTGCTATGACATATTACAGAGGTGCAGAGAGCGAAAGTGAGCTTAAACCCTGGCTATCGAGGATGTCTGGCATGGTAGACATTATCAAATTGATACTGATAACATTTATGGTAAGTTTCATTATGCTGTAGCATAAGTATTTTCAAATGATCACGTGTTCATGTATTTAACTTTCGGTTTCAAATCCCCAAATTAAAAGTAGCCATAAAGAAAGCCTAGGGGTGTTGGGTGGCACAGTGGATAGCCTTTCACCAAAGCAGCTGGGGTTTGATTCCCCAATCGGACGTGAAAAGGTATGGGGTCATGATTTCCTTGCACATAATACCATCAAAACAGGCATATTGATATTTCACTAAAACCAAGAATGAATACATTACACAAATAATACCATCAAAACAGGCATATTGATAACTCACTAAAACAAAGAATGAATACATTACACATAATACCATCAAAACAGGCATATTGATAACTCAATAAAACCAAGAATGAATACATTACACATATAATACCATCAAATCAGGCATATTGATAACTCACTACATTACACATATAATACCATCAAAACAGGCATATTGATAACTCACTACATTACACACATAATACCATAATAACAGGCATATTGATAATTCACTAAAAACAAGAATGAATACATTACACACATAATACCATAATAACAGGCATATTGATAATTCACTAAAACTAAGAATGAATACATTACACACATAATACCATAATAACAGGCATATTGATAACACACTAAAACCAAGAATGAATACATTACACAAATAATACCATCAAAACAGGCATATTGATAACTCAATAAAACCAAGAATGAATACATTACACCCATAATACCATCAAAACAGGCCTATTGATAACTCACTAAAACCAAGAATGTATACATTGCACACATAATACCATCAAAACAGGCATATTGTTAACTCACTAAAACAAAGAATGAATACATTACACATAATACCATCAAAACAGGCATATTGATATTTCACTAAAACCAAGAATTAATACATTACACACATAATACCATCAAAACGGGCATATTGATAACTCACTACATTACACACATCATAACAGGCATATTGATAACTCACTAAAACCAAGAATGAATACATTACACACATAATACCATCAAAACAGGCATATTGATAATTCACTAAACCAAGAATGAATACATAACACACATAATACCATCAAAACAGGCATATTGATAATTCACTAAAACCAAGAATGAAAACATTACACACATAATACCATCAAAACAGGCATATTGATAACTCACTAAAACCAAGAATGAATACATTACACACATAATACCATCAAAACAGGCATACTGATAACTCACTAAAACCAAGAATGAATACATAACACACATAATACCCAACTTGACTGATGAACTGCTAAAGGCATGATAGATTTAGATTATAAAGTATTTGGAAATTAACTCACTCTGCCAAAACGAACAGTGTCCCCCTTCTTCGGGATGGTCTTGTTACCGCTATGCATAACAGCCCTGCTAATTCGAAACTGTCTCTCCTCCTGCACCCGGGTCGGCAGTCGCTGCACTGCTTCATTCAGAACTCCCTTGGCGTAGTAGTTACGCTTCAGGCAATCATCAGTGTTCAGACCTGTTGTAGTAAAACATATCTAAAAAGGCTGTCGTATTCATAATGATAGATATAATCAATTACGACTACTGTATTATGTTATGTCCTTTCTGACAATTTGTAGGTATTGCATTAAATAAAACAATAAAAGTAAAATATATATGCTCCTGTTCCTGCATTTGAAGAAAACCGATCTAAACACAAAGGCGAACTCAAAAAAGAAATGTGGAGTCTGTCAACTGTTCAACAATCCCTACATGAAGTTTAATGACGTGTACTGTTAGAGTAATGGAGCCGAATGTGATGCCTAACCATGGTGTCCAACACCTGTGTCCATAGCTCAAGATCAAATTGAAATGGTTAGGGTAAGGGGTTAGGGTTATTGATATTCTTTAAATTTGCAGGAAATTTCTCTTTTTACAAGTTATTGCACAGACAACAATAACAGGTACCAAAATTAAGATATCCACTGGTGACCATATTAAATTTGGGATTTGGCTCAAAATGGAAGTTGGTTAGTACGTAACGGATACAGTTTCAGAAACACTGAAAACTGAAATCTCCGAGTCACTGAAAGACTGAAAACTCGAGTCACTGAAAGCCTGAAATCTTGGCGTCACTGGAAGCCTTAAATCTCAGAGTCACTGAAAGCCTGAAATCTCGGAGTCACTGAAAGCCTGAAATCTCGGAGTCACTGAAAGCCTGAAATTGGAGTCACTGAAAGCCTGAAATCTCGGAATCACTGAAAGCATGAAATCTCGGAGTCACTGAAAGCCTGAAATCTCTGAATCACTGAAAGCCTTATATGTTCTTTTGATATCACTATGCAAAGTTATGGTTTGTTGCTGTAATGCATAAAATGACAGACATTTATAAACAAACAAAATATCTAAAAATCATCAGCTTCATATCTAAGAGTAACTCCAATTATCACACTACTTAAAAGTTAAAGGTTATTTTTATCACTTTTTATATTTTATACTTTTGACAGACTTTCAGTCAATCTCAGCTCTAGAAGCAAACTGTTAAGTTAAACAATAAGAGCATGTAACTTATCAACTTACCTAGTTTTGGATAGTATGTAAACTTGAAGTAGATTTTCTTCAGCATATTTGGCGGCTCAAGAACTCTAACGAGGACATTCTTGGTGGTCTCCAAAGTAGATTTGATCTTGCTGGGCTTCAAAGCCGACGAAGTAACACGGGCTATAAATAAAAAAAGGTTAAAACTAGGGTAAGAAATACACAAAGATGATAAATAACAAAAATTTGGTGTGTCAAGTTTGACTCCAGCCATCAATGTATTTATATATATATATCCTTGAAAACTAGCAGTCAAGTAATGTTAAATTTAAAAAAAAAACATAATTTCGAAAGGATGAATATAGAAAACTAAAACTTATTTGCAGGAATAACAGAACTACAAGCATTAATCAGTGTTTTTAAGATTACATTTCAGACAAGTTTTGCCCAATTTTCTGTCAATAATTTATACTGCCTGGGAGGTAATTACAGCGATGACTATATATTGAGGTTCTGGACCCTTATTTATATACAAACTATACACACATGTATCAAAAATGTTGATATATTAACAAACAGTTTTTACAAAAATGATGTGATAGATATTAATTACGTTTTTCCACTGAAATATAAACAAGACGCCCAATGGGCCTGCATTGCTCACCTGGTATTAATCTCTCAGTTGTTACCTTAAAAGTGAACTAAAATAAAGCTGCAGACAAAATATCAGTGTCTTAACTTAAAGTAATTCAGAAGATGCTGTTAAACGATTTATACACATTTGACCCCTGACACTTTGAAAGTCAAACATGAACAAACTGTTAAGGCCTTCATTCCAGAATGAAAATCGCCAAACACCTCCACCCTATATCTTTGGTTTATTGAGAAGATGACTTTTAAAGATTCATGCACAATTGACCAAATGTGACCTTGAAAGTGTGTCAAGGTCATTCACATGAACAACCAATCACCCTGGGCGTTCTGGTTATTTAGAAGAAGTCGTTTGAAGATTTCAGCATATTTGACTCCTGTGACCTTTAATATGGGCAAAGGTCACTGATTTCAACAAACTTGGTATCCCTTCATCCCAGCATACCTCTATCGAAATATCATCACCCTAGACATTTGGTTATTCAGAAGAAGTTGTTTAAAGATTTCAACATATTAACCCACTATAGTGCTGGGAATCGGTCAAATATTCAAGATCGATAATCGGAACTCCACAATCGATCGATAATCGATTATCGGTTTAAATGACCTACTCGTGTAACATAAGAGGCCGTCCGATTTATTATCTGATGTAATTGAGCAGACTGATGAGAAAATACTTGTTTCTGAAATCTAGGCGGAAGGAAGGATTCAATTATATCTGTGTTTTGACTCAAATCTTGATGACAACTAGGTGTGCTCACGGCTTAGGTATTAATTTCCCCCATTTGAATACTCCAATCACTATAACATGGCATATTAATAATAATTTATCACGAAAAACAATGCTAGCTTCATTTTACTAGCTTTCAAATATGGCGGTTTCGGTTGATACAAAATGCGGATGTATATATTATACGAAATGAATACAAGTGAAAACGAAAAGCAATTCCGTTTTTTTACTATATACGATTCCATTTTTATATTAACCACCAAATTTATAATGTCAGTGCAGATGTTGCGTCTGATTCAGGTAAGAAGAGGATTACAACACAATTGAACATAATCGATCTTTCATCAGCCAAATCGATTATTGGATCGGACCCTTTTCAAACTCGATTTAATCGATGTTTCCGATTATCGGTACACCACTAGCCCACTGTGACCTTGAATATGGGCAAAGCTCATTTATTTAAACAAACTTGGAAGCCCATCATCCCTGCAGGCTACTGGTAAAATATCATTATCCTGGTCCTTTTGGTTATTCTTCAGAAGATGTTTAAAGGTTTTGAAGACAATTGACCCCTGTGACATTGAATATAAATCAAGGTCATTCATATGAACAAACTTGGTATCCCTTAATCCCAGCATGCTACTGGCCAAATATCAAGATTCTGGGCCTTATGGTTATTCAGAAGAAGTCATTTAAAGATTTCGAACATCCCCTGTGACCTTGAATATAAGCCAAGGTCATTCATTTCAACAAACTTGGCAGTCCTTTATGCTAGCATGTTACTGGCCATATATCATCACCCTGGGTCTTTTGGTTATTCAGAAGAAGTAGCTATATATATAGCTGTTTGAAAGATTTTTAAGATAATTGACCCTGTGACCTTGAATATAAGACAAGGTCATTCATTTGAACAATTTTGGTAGCCCTTTATCGCAGCATGTTACTGGTTAATTATCATTATCCTGTGCCTTTTGGTTATTTTAAAGACGCTGTTTCAAGCCTCAAGGTTTTGAACATATTTGACACCTGTGACCTTGAATATAAGTCAATGTCATTCATTTTAACAAACTCAGTAGCCCTTTATGCCAGCATGTCATTGGCCAATTATCATTACCCTAGGCCTTCTGGTTATTCAGAAGAAGTTGTTTGAAAGTGTTTTTTTTAGATAATTGACCCCTGTGACCTGGAATATAAATCGTTTGAAAGTGTTTTTTTTAGATAATTGACCCCTGTGACCTGGAATATAAATCAAGGTCATACATTTGAACAAACTTGGTAGCCTTTCATGCCAATATGTATTTGGCCAAATATCATCATCCTTGCCCTTCTGGATATTCAGAAGAAGTTGTGTTTTAGTAAAAAGTTGACGATGGACGACGGACGATGCACCACGACAGACGATATATTAGGTATACTGGGCCTTTAAATATCGGTATATAAATACATGTTATATCTTCACATGTGATGATATAAGGTCCAGTATTGATTCTATATAAACCAATCAAAATGGTATTTTCCATTAATGCCGCGGATTTTCTGTTCAACTGCGGATGAAACGAAGACGGAATAAGTGGTTGTTTATGTACAAGTTTGGTACATACACCAAGTAATGTACAATCACAGTTCTGTAGAACTATTAATACAAACTAATGTTTTATACTTCAGGTAATGTATAACCAGAGTCCTCCAGTTTTATACTTACAGGTAATGTATAATCACTGTCCCAAGTTATATACTTACAGGTAATGTATAACCACAGTCCCCCAGTTTTATACTTACAGGTAATATATAACCACAGTCCCCCAGTTTTATACTTACTGGTAATGTATAATCACAGTCTCCCAGTTTTATACTTACAGCCTACAGGTAATGTATAACCACAGTCCCCCAGTTTTATACTTACAGGTAATGTATAACCACAGTCCCCCAGTTTTATACTTACAGGTAAGATATAATCACAGTCCCCCAATTTTATACTTACAGGCAATGTATAATAACAGTCTCCCAGTTTTATACTTACAACCTACAGGTAATGTTTAACCACAGTCCCCCAATTATATACTTACAGGTAATGTATAACCACAGTCCCCCAGTTTTATACTTACAGGTAATGTATAATCACAGTCTCCCATTTTTATACTTACAGCCTTCAGGTAATGTATAATCACAGTCCTCCAGTTTTATACTTACAGGTAAGATATAACCACAGTCCCCCAGTTTTATACTTACAGGTAATGTATAACCAGAGTCCCCCAGTTTTATACTTACAGGTAATGTTTAACCACAGCCCCCCAGTTTTATACTTACAGGTAATGTACATGTATAATAAACGTCCCAGTTTTTTACTTACAGGAAATGTAATAATATACAGTTAAACCATAGGAGCCTGAAGTTCTGTCAATAATGAATAATAATAGTAATACACAAAAAATACCCCTAATATGCTTGAAAAATATTTTTTAAACATATTTGGGGTATTTTTTTTGTAGTACTATCATTATTCATTATTGACAGAACTTCAGGCTCCGATATCGTTAAACGCAGTTTTATAGTAGAATATACTTACACACAGTGCCGGCACTCATCTTCAGGTTTTATCTGTAAAATCAATACAAAACATGTCATCAGGATCTCAATTTGATATCCGGTGTTTTTGTAACAAAGTGCATTCTATTATTGTGGCAGTGATTCTGATGAGTATGGAGAACTGTGCTGAAATTCTGCAGAATGAATGTTGATGCATGATAATAAATCAATGTAATCATTATCATTATGAGAATGTGTAAAATATAATAAAGTGTTAATCAAAGTTACATAAGTAATCTGAGTATTCAGTACAGTGGCCTATACACGATAGGTTTTGCTGCTGCTAGCCCCCGATTGACGGGGGGGGTATGAAAACAACCATTTCAATATATTCTCCATGGGGCGAATAAATCTGGCAGAGTTTATTAATCATCGAATCCTATTTAAAATCTAGTTCAACTTTAACACAATTTTGACATGAAATATTATAACAAAAACGGACATATAGCCCGTGAAATATGTACTTCACCTGCTCGCCGATCCACTCTCCGTGGTGACCTTGAGAGTTTACTCATAAAAACGCTTGTAACCATTCAAACATGTAGATGACACAGATTTTACGCTGCACAGGCACACGAAGAAAGCTGTCTACATTTTATTATTGCAATTTGCAGTAGTTGTCAAAACAGCTGATGAATACATTATTCAACGTTCTTTTTGCTTTGTAATTGTTGCATCCAAACAAGGTGTTTGTATTTATTTAGCAATTTTATGTAAAGATATATTGTCTCTGTTGCAGTTTCTCCAGGTGCCTGTGATACCACACAGGGAGGTAATTTCAGGAGGAGTTATTTCCCTTCGATCACATATAGAGCTCTAGCCTCGAGCTCGATGAAATTGGGTCTCATTTTAACAGTTTGATGAATTGCAAAAAACAATAAACCATATATTCACATGCATACTCTTTAGTAATGTGTTTTACATATTAAGATTCAACAAGCACTGACCAAAACACATACCCAAACTCGTAATCAGGAAATGGTTGTCAACAATTAAATACATCTACTTAGAATGGAATAAAAAAATAAATGAAGGGGTGTATGCTAGCTCCATTCAACCATTTCCTGATTATGAGTTGTAGCCCTGTTACTAGTATGTTTTCTATAGAAACTGCAACAAATGATTGTTAGATAAATGGAAAAAATATGTATTACATTTTTATTTTTTATTTTTTTGCATAAGGCAGAGACGTATAATAATATAATGTATTATACGTCTCTGCATAAAGTCATGCAGCAGTCACTATTGTGTATCCATTATATTCTTTGTCTACCCCGTCGTAATGCCAAATGGTCTTATTTCGAAAGACGTGTAGCGTTCAAAATAAGTTGTAATGTTTTGTTAAATCAATTTATTCAATTGTATTTAATGGCAGAAACTCAACTGTCTTGCGCGACAAAACCGGAATAGACAACGAGGAAGCGAGATTATTACATAGAGGGATCAAAATTTTCGCGGTGTCGCCGTCGGCGTATTTTTTGATGTCGTTCTAAGGAGGTAGATTACTAGATGTAATAGTTTGCCCTATCAAGTCACCATACATAAGCGAAAATTGTCGAAATGTTTACTGCAATGTACTGAAATGAAATCCTGTATACCGATGTTCCCAGGCGGAATCTGACATAAGAAAGATATGTTCCCCGGCGGAATCTGACATAAGAAAGATATGTTCCCCGGCGGAAGGTTTAATGGCGGTTTTTTTAGCCCATTTTGTTACTTAATTGTTGAAAAGAAACGTTTTTGATTGCGTATATTAAACATTTTTGACCAAATTCGCATTCATCATTGTGTTCTTGTGTACTTAAGATATCGCTAGTTTCCGTAGGTATATTATATTTCCGACAGTTTGTAAATAGTTCACAAAATCAAATAGTATCTACCTGAGGCATGCTTTCAATTTCAATACAGTACTGTAGCTCACCTGTCAGAGAGCAGGGTGGGTATTGCAAGCAATTTTCATATAACAATACAAATATTTTGCAATATTTCAGGAAATATATTGTAGTCCTAAAAATTAATTGCATATAGAGTCGGTTTATATAGAATAAATGATACCAGAGCACCATTTCAGTATATTTCAATGATAAATTAAAATTATTTTACATAATATTAGACGTTATCAAACCAAGCAAGCTGAAATCTGGTAACATTATTCAATTGGCATTTTCTTTCTGTGAAACTATTTCATAACAGAGAAACTGCGCCTAAACTACCAAACATTTAGTTGAAAAATCACAACAAATATCGGTTAACAGCTTTGTATTGATGTTTGCAGTATGATTGAATATTTCCTATATTAAATTAGAAATAGATCAATAATGTCAGTTACAAGTTTCTTTTGCACAAAACATCTCTTACACGGGGATTCGATCTCCGGACCTCAGCTTATGCCCTATCGGTCATGATGTTTGTTATGGTATAACTTAAACGTTGGTGTCTGCTGTTTTTGAAATAAAATGTATGGCATATTTTAAATATTACCGTGTAATGACAAATTGACTACATTGTGACTTCCAACGGACTTAGATAGCATCTAATTCCGTGGTTCTTATGCTTATGTTAGGTCGACAATTCAAATAAACAGCAAAATACCGACAGTTACACGTTTAATTTTATACAATACAATACAATGCGATGCTAAATTATATCACGGGCTTGAACAGATAATCTAATTCTGTGATTATATTTATCTGGAAAGAATTATTGAATTATGAGAGTCAAAATATTGTTTTTCTCCATATACATGTAATATACACAAGTAATAATTTAACACCTTGGTTCAATAATGAAAAGCATCTTGACACTAAACACACCTGTGTCCAGTGCTGACAGCAGGAGTTCCAAGACACACCTTTACATATAACAATACGTCTCTGGTCCAGGTATGACATCAAAGGGATGTTAACAGGTGGGCACGTGGGTTCCTAAAGTTAGTATGTAGATTGGTGTAGATTATGTGTCTTCCAATTTTCCATTTAGCAACAATGTCTTCAGTCTAGATGACGGGAAAATATATAATGATCAATTTCAAGAAAAATACAAATAAATGAAATGCGTAAGTACTGTCAAAGAGTAACCACAATCAGTACAACTGCATCACCCGACAGATGAAAGTCAGGAACGAGGCAAATAATGCTACATGGATTACGTAGATTATATATCTGATCAGGTGGTTCATTGATAAATACTAATCTTTGTGAGACTTGAACGGACATGTTCTCCCTCTGCAAGGTTCTTAAAACTGGTGTGTATATTTATTGCGTGCCAGTGCTCTGGATTGCATAAAGAATAAAAAAGTCAAGTTTTTATAACCGGGGGTAAAAATACAGGGTTGCTGCTCATTTTGAGCATAAATGATTCTCCATATCGGAAAGAAAGTGTAGGATGCGCTTACGTTAATTAGCCTCAATTTTTAATAAGTTTATAATATTTTCTTGAGATCGATTGAACAATAAATGGTATCATATTTACAGTCACTAGATTAACGAATTATGTAAAAAAATAGTATACGCATGTGTGTTCGGACATCCGCATACAGCACATCGTTTTGCCTCCTCAAAAAGAACTCATTTCATCATTAAAATTTGGAAAAAAATAATTTATATGTATGTAGCACTTTAAATATAATTACACAAGTACTTAAGTGACGACGGAATATATCATATAAGTAGTTGAACAGCTTGCATATCGGACGCACGATCGAAGCTTCCCGGCATATTCCTATAGGTCTGTTTGACAGCGTTGAGCTTTAACAGCTTACTTGGTCAAAACGTGCCAGGTTTTTTTGGTGGAGAAAAAGTGGAGTGCCCGGGGATACACTACCGACCCGCGGCCAGAACCTGGCGACTAGCCTCGAACCCGCGACCCAGTGATCGTAGACGGTCAGACATCACTCCGCCACCGCGTCCCTAGCTCGGGGTCTTGGAATAAAAGCATCATATATAATTATATTCATTTGTCAAAAAGTTGTAATACACCAATTATACTTTTTTTATGAGATTTCCTGCAAATTTTTAATTCCTTATTTAAGATGTATGGGGTGAAAAGTGGTGTCAAAAATAATCAAATGCGTTTATTTTGTATGTTTTGGTGTTATGGCCTGTTTTAGCGTTATTTTATATGTCTTGGTGTATAAGGTATGTTTTCAAATGGTCATAAACGATGGACAAAACATTAAGACTCGAGTCAGAAAAGTCTACGTGCAAACGTACAGAGGATAAAGAGTGCTAGAATATGAATATTTCTTCACAACTCGACGTCATTTGTTATAGCTCTGTATATAACGTTTTTATACGACTCCTATCTGA
This sequence comes from Mizuhopecten yessoensis, assembly GCF_002113885.1. NCBI lineage: Eukaryota > Metazoa > Mollusca > Bivalvia > Pectinida > Pectinidae > Mizuhopecten > Mizuhopecten yessoensis. The sequence goes on along the minus strand of NW_018404850.1, from coordinate 274,640 downwards.
CCGTCTAAAACCCCGATGTTGTGATTGATGAAAGCTATAGAAACATTAATTTGATGGTGAGATACGCTCGCCTGCCAAAGGCTGGCTGTATCATTGGTGGAGAACCGCCGTCTTGTCTCTAACAAGCTACTGGCAGCAGAAGTTGGCTGGTACCCATATATCCGTAACGAGGCAAGCTTCACAGATAATGTCCCGCGGAGCGCTCAGATTTTCTTCTCCTTAGACAGTCATCATCCTGAAAATGAATTTGAAAATATGTCTTCGTTGAATTGAAAGATGTCGTGCTGTGGGATTTGATCGAGGCTAAGATCTGTAGGCTGAGTGGGGAGGGTTTATTAGGGACAGCTTAGCGAAGGGCGCCCCCTCCCTGTAGGGGGGCTGACAGGGGAGGCTACCCCGAGGTCCCAGTACACTGACAGGCTGAGAACTACATTTAAAGGATCCCGGGCTTATCTGAGTCCCCATCTGACGGTTGATACTGCAGTGTTACATGGTAAACGTAGTGGTACGGCTGTTCGGCTTGTATCGCGTGCCACTGTTTACCAGGACCTACGAGAGAAGACCCTACAAGGTGAGTTGTGTAATAGTTCTAGGTGCGATTTGATCATGTGTTGACACTTCAGTAGATCTAAGTGTTATACGATCTAAAATACTAGATTTCCAATAAAGTATTTCAGGGAACTTTAATAAGAAGAATTTATGAAACCTGCCGAGAAACACGTCCGTCATGGTACATAGTGGCTGTCTCCAATTGGACGGAGACATATATATATATTACATATGATATAATGTATGGGTCTCTGACTTCCTTCATTCAATGCAAACACTAACAGATGTATATCTATTGAACATTGATAAATCAACACCTAGTTAAAATGTGCTTTCCAAATTATGTTTTTTTTTAAATATATGAAAATTTACAAATACATTTTAAGGTTTTGTGTCTTAAGAAAATGATAAGAATTCCAGTACATTTTGAATTTGAAAAATGTTTTGCAAATTTTGTTCCATTTTTGTAAACACACCTGGCATAACTAATTAAGAGGTAACAGAGTGATAGTATGAATCGAAGCTGCCTACTGGGATGAAGTCTATTAGCCTTTTAAATGGGTGATCTTGACCAACTTTCAAGGTCACAGGGGTCAAACATGCACAATCTTTTAAACAACTTCTTCTGATTACCAAGAGGCTCAGAGTTACAATATTTTGCCTGTGTCGTATCAAATTTGTCAAATAGATGGCCTTGACCCATTTTCAAGGTCACAGGTGTTGCATGTATTCAACCTTTCAACAACTTCTTCAGTATAAGCTAAAGTGTTCTGAAGATATATTTGACCTTCAGCATTAATGCATAAAATGCTACCAAGTTTGTAAATGTCAATGACCAAAACCTACTTTCAAGGTCATAGGATCAAGTGTGTAAAAATATTTAAACAATGACTTCTGTATACACAAGATGCCTAAGACAGGATTTATGACCTGTAATGTGCTGTGTTGGAGGTCAATCAAGTTTGTTAAAGTGGATGACCTAGACCTACTTTCAAGGTCACAGGCACTAAACTTATTCAGGCCTTTACATATTGATGTGTGTATACACAGATAAACATTGATGTGTGTAAACACAGATAAACATTGATGTGTGTATACACAGATAAACATTGATGTGTGTAACACAGATGAACATTGATGTGTGTAAACACAGATAAACATTGATTTGTGTATACACAGCTAAACATTGATGTGTGTATACACAGATAAACAATGATGTGTGTATACACAGATAAACATTGATGTGTGTATGCCAGATAAACATTGATGTGTGTATACACAGTTAAACAATGATGTGTGTATACACAGATAAACATTGATGTGTGTATACACAGATAAACATTGATGTGT
>NW_018404850.1:245521-272704 GCF_002113885.1 Mizuhopecten yessoensis | reverse complement strand
TGATGTGTTCATACACAGATAAACATTGATGTGTGTATACACAGATAAACATTGATGTGTGTAACATTGATGTGTGTATACACAGATTAACAATGATGTGTGCATACACAGATAAACATTGATGTGTATATACACATATAAACATTGATGTTTGTATACACAGATAAACATTGATGTGTATATACACAGATAAGCATTGATGTGTATAAACACAGTTAAACAATGATGTGTGTATACACAGATAAACATTGATATGTATATGCACATATAAACATTGATGTTTGTATACACAGATAAACATTGATGTGTGCATACACAGATAAACATTGATGTGTATATACACAGATAAACAATGATGTGTGTATACACAGATAAACATTGATGTGTATATACACAGATAAACATTGATGTGTATATACACAGATAAACATTGATGTGTATAAACACAGTTAAACATTGATTTGTGTATACACAGATAAACATTGATATGTATATACACAGATAAACATTGATGTGTGTATACACAGATAAACATTGATGTGTGCATACACAGATAAACATTGATGTGTGTATACACAGATAAACAATGATTTGTGTATACACAGATAAACATTGATGTGTATATACACTGATAAACATTGATGTGTGTATACAAAGATAAACAATGATGTGTGTATACACAGAGAAACATTGATGTGTATATACATATATAAACATTGATGTTTGTATACACAGATAAACAATGATGTGTGTATACACAAATAAACATTGATGTGTATATACGCAGATAAACAATGATGTGTGTATACACAGATAAACATTGATGTGTATATACACAGATAAATATTGATGTGTATATACACAGATAAGCATTGATGTGTATAAACACAGTTAAACATTGATGTGTGTATACACAGATAAACATTGATATGTATATACACAGATAAACATTGATGTGTGTATACACAAATAAAAATTGATGTGTGCATACACAGATAAACATTGATGTGTGCATACACAGATAAACATTGATGTGTGTATACACAGATACACATTGATGTGTGTATACACATATAAACATTGATGTGTATATACACTGATAAACATTGATGTGTGTATACACAGATAAAAATTGATGTGTATATACACAGATAAACATTGATGTGTGTATACACAGATAAACATTGATGTGTGTATACACAGATGCCTATTAGCATGATGTAGTATGGCCTGTAGCATGGTAATGTGTGAATGAATGGACCAAATGTGTTCTGCAAAGAATTGGTATGGTTTATTGGGTTGGTGCATTAGCCTCATTGTAATAGTGCGGATCTGGTGCTGACTTTGGAGTGCTAACTCACTGAAATACCATGACAATTTAATGTGCCTATAAACTAGTAAAAAAAAACTTTTAACATGATGGATCTTGATTGAATTTGGTTGAGGGCAAGTTTGTGTTATATCAGACCCTACATGTCACACACATATACCTGCCTGGTACTGCATGGTGTACATGTGTTAGTGGCCCTTCACTGTCAGCTCAATTATAATCAGGGTTAAAACAGTTTAAAAGATTGAAAGTGGTGATATATTAAGAGCTTGTGGTAAATTCACTAAACATTGTGGGCGGTAAAGGTTTTTTATGATATTTATATAGTTTTGAAAATTATAATTGAATCATTTTCAGTGATGTGCCTGGCTGTGTTGGGTGCAGCTACTGTCTGAATAGTCAGGTTTTCTGATCCTTTTTTTGTAATGTTTTTAAGGCCTGGTTAAAACCTTATATAGTATCATTCTGCATAGGTTCAAAATTGTCATTTTAATGATCAAACTTTCATTGCTGTGGTCATTAATTTTCCATATTTTGCTGCTAAAATTGAGTCTGATTTTATTGCGCAACCCTTTATTTGTAATTTACCAGAATTTAACTTCCATCTTTGTAATAATTTGTGTAAATCCTGCTATTATTCTATGAACTTTATTGTCAATCTAACAATCCATAGAATGTGTTATGTGATATGGCCCTTTGTTGATATAATCCTGAGACTTTTTGTCCGGACCACTACTTCTAAAGTAATGGACCGATTTCAACGAAAGTTTCTACATATCAACCAACTGCAGATCCAGGTATTTTTTTTTCATTCTGACCTTTTTTTATTGAGTTATTGCCCTTTGCTGAAAAATGCTTGTCCTGACAACTCCTACAAAACTACTGGGCCAATTTCAATGAAAGGTTTTAGATATGATAACTATGACCTTATGTTGTGCATCCATGTATAGCCCTTGACCTGTAAAATAAAGAAAAGTTATAGAATATAGAAACCTGTTTAATATAGAAACCTATATAATATAGAAATCTGTTTAATATAGAAACCTGTGTAATATAGAAACATGTGTAATATAAAAATCTGTATAATGTAGAAACCTGGGTAATACAGAAATATGTATAATAAAGAAACCTGTGTAATATAGAAACCTATATAATAAGAAATATGTTTAATATAGAAACCTGTGTGATTAAGAAACATGTATACTATAAAAATCTGTGTATTGTAGAAATCTTGGTAATATAGAAACCTGTATAATATGAAAACCTGTTTAATATAGAAAATATAGATACATGGGTAATAAAGAAACATGTATGATATAGAAACCTGGGTAATATAGAAATCTGTGTAATATTGTATAATATAGAAACCTGTGTGACTTAGATACATGTAATATAGAACCTGGGTAATATAAAAATCTGTATAAGATAGAGACCTGTGTAATATAGAAACCTGTATAATATTAAAATCTGTATATTGTAGAAACCTGGGTAATATAGAAATTTGTATAATATAGAAACATGTGTAATATGGAAACCTGTATAATATAGAAATTGGTGTAACATAGAAACCTGTATAATAAAGAAACCTGGGTAATATAGAAACCTATAAAATATAGAAAACCTTTCTGATGTAGAAACCTATGTAATAAAAAAAACCTTGTATAATATAGATACCTGGGTAAATAAAGAAACCTTTGTAATGTAGAAACCTGTTAAACATAGAAACCTGTATAATATAGAAACCTGTGTAATATAAAACTTTCCTTAGTACAGAGACCTGTGCAATAGTAAAACACTTTTCTAATATAGAAACATTAGTCACATTGAACTGCCTTTGCTTAATTGGCATCCATTAGTAATATGAATGCCAACATGACAAAGGGAAATTCTTTGAAGCATGCTTAACTCATTCACCCCTGAAGACACATTTGAACTCTTCAAATTCAAATGTTGGAATAGTCCATTTTGAAATTTCAGGGGTGATTGAGTTAATAGAGAGCAGTTTATTACTTATATTTACCATTTTTGGTATCAGTTTATCTAATGAAAAATTGATTTAGGCTTATCAATATTCAGCATGTAGAGTAAATAATGTGTTAACAGTCTATACTTGGTCAACCAATAGAACGAGCATCAGTCCAGAGAGGGTCAGTAGCATCAACCCTAATAGTGATGATGTCCACAATCCACAAGCCCATGTCAGTCATAGCCTACTATATAGTAAATATGATTACGCAGAGGTTTCATTATTAAATTTCATTACAAACAATACAAAAAATAGATCACCTCTTATGAAAAGGTTTTGTAATAAACAGGATATTTGTTATAAACAGTTTTCATGATAAAGAGGTTTTGCTCTAAATTAGGTTTCACTGTGAACAGATTTTAGCGTTAAACCTGCTTCATAATAAACAGGTTTCAGTTTAAATAGGATTCTCTATTAGCAGGTTTCAGTGTAAATAGGATTCTCTCTGGGCAAGTTTCAGTGTAACTAGGATTCTCTATGGGCAGGTTTCAGTGTAAATAGAATTCTCTCTGGGCAAGTTTCAGTTTAAATAGGATTTTCTCTGGACAAGTTTCAGTGTAAATAGGATTCTCTCTGGGCAAGTTTCAGTGTAAATAGGATTCTCTATGGGCAGGTTTCAGTGTAAATAGGATTCTCTCTGGACAATTTTCAGTGTAAATAGAATTCTCTATGGGCAGGTTTCAGTGTAAATAGGATTCTCTCTGGGCAGGTTACAGTGTAAATAGGATTCTCTCTGGGCAAGTTTCAGTTTAAATAGGATTCTCTCTGGGCAAGTTTCAGTTTAAATAGGATTTTCTCTGGACAAGTTTCAGTGTAAATAGGATTCTCTCTCGACAAGTTTCAGTGTAAATAGGATTCTCTCTGGGCAGGTTTCAGTGTAAATAGGATTCTCTCTGGGCAAGTTTCAGTGTAAATAGGATTCTCTCTGGGCAAGTTTTAGTGTAAATAAGATTCTCTCTGGGCAAGTTTCAGTGTAAATAGGATTCTCTCTGGGCAGGTTTCAGTGTAAATAGGATTCTCTATGAGCAGGTTTTAGGTTTTAGTGTAAATATGATTCTCTATGGGCAGGTTTCAGTATAAATAGGATTCTCTATGGGCAGGTTTCAGAATAAATAGGATTATATATAGGCAGGTTTCAGTAAAAATAGGGTTCTTTATGGGCAGGTTTCAGCATAAATAGGATTCGCTAAGGGCAGGTTTCAGTATAAATAGGATTCTCTATGGGCAGGTTTCAGAATAAATAGGATTCCTTATGGGCAGGTTTCAGTGTCAATAGGATTCTCTATGAGCAGGTTTCAGATTTCCTCTGAAACAATTTCACAGTAAACAGGATTGTTCACGGTAAACAGGGTTGTTCACGGTAAACATGATTGTTCACGGTAAACAGGATTGTTCACGGTAAACATGGTTGTTCACGGTAAACAGGGTTGTTCACGGTAAACAGGGTTGTTCACGGTAAACAGGGTTGTTCACGGTAAACATTATTGTTCACGGTAAACAGGGTTGTTCACTGTTAACAGGATTGTTCACGGTAAACATGATTGTTCACGGTAAACAGGGTTGTTCACTGTTAACAGGATTGTTCACGGTAAACAGGATTGTTCACGGTAAACAGGATTGTTCACGGTAAACAGGGTTGTTCACTGTAAACAGGATTGTTCACGGTAAACAGGGTTGTTCACTGTAAACAGGATTGTTCACGGTAAACATGATTGTTCACGGTAAACAGGGTTGTTCACTGTTAACAGGATTGTTCACGGTAAACATGAGTGTTCACGGTAAACAGGGTTGTTCACGGTAAACAGGATTGTTCACGGTAAACAGGGTTGTTCACTGTAAACAGGATTGTTCACGGTAAACAGGGTTGTTCACGGTAAACATTATTGTTCACGGTAAACAGGGTTGCTCACTGTTAACAGGATTGTTCACGGTAAACATGAGTGTTCACGGTAAACAGGGTTGTTCACGGTAAACATTATTGTTCACGGTAAACAGGGTTGTTCAATGTTAACAGGATTGTTCACGGTAAACATGATTGTTCACGGTAAACAGGGTTGTTCACTGTTAACAGGCTTGTTCACGGTAAACATGATTGTTCACGGTAAACATGATTGTTCACGGTAAACATGATTGTTCATAGTAAACAGGGTTGTTCACGGTAAACAGGGTTGTTCACGGTAAACATTATTGTTCACGGTAAACAGGGTTGTTCACTGTTAACAGGATTGTTCACGGTAAACAGGATTGTTCACGGTAAACAGGGTTGTTCACTGTAAACATGATTGTTCACGGTAAACAGGGTTGTTCACGGTTAACAGGATTGTTCACGGTAAACAGGGTTGTTCACTGTAAACATGATTGTTCACGGTAAACAGGGTTGTTCACGGTTAACAGGATTGTTCACGGTAAACAGGGTTGTTCACTGTAAACAGGATTGTTCACGGTAAACAGGGTTGTTCACTGTAAACAGGATTGTTCACGGTAAACAGGGTTGTTCACTGTAAACATGATTGTTCACGGTAAACAGGGTTGTTCACGGTAAACATGATTGTTCACGGTAAACAGGGTTGTTCACGGTAAGCAGGGTTGTTCACGGTTAACAGGGTTGTTCACGGTAAACAGGATTGTTCACGGTAAACAGGGTTGTTCACTGTAAACATGATTGTTCACGGTAAACAGGGTTGTTCACGGGAAACAGGGTTGTTCACGGTAAACAGGGTTGTTCACGGTTAACAGGATTGTTCATGGTAAACATGATTGTTCACGGTAAACAGGGTTGTTCACGGTAAACATGATTGTTCACGGTAAACATGGTTGTTCACGGTAAACATGATTGTTCACGGTAAACAGGGTTGTTCACGGTTAACAGGATTGTTCACGGTAAACAGGGTTGTTCACTGTAAACATGATTGTTCACGGTAAACAGGGTTGTTCACGGTTAACAGGATTGTTCACGGTAAACAGGGTTGTTCACTGTAAACATGATTGTTCACGGTAAACAGGGTTGTTCACGGTAAACAGGGTTGTAGCAGACAGTTTAAATATTGAAGTCATATTAAATGAATGTTAATTTTTTGAAGTAGTGATAGTAACTCATTTTGTGCCAAAGATAAGCCGTTTTACACCAAACAAACTCAATCTCATTTAAAATCATTTACTGCCAAACGTATGTCTCCTATAATCTTAACTGTTTATATAGACTACATTTATACAACATTGTGGCATTCATTTGAGTATTTGGGACTGAGAAATCAGCAGCACCGTCACCTCTCCATTAAAAATCTAAGTCTGTTTACACAAAGTGTGATACTTATTGGAGTGGAGGCCAAGAATGAGTCCTGTGTGTCTCCTGTCCTTAACAATCTTATACCTTTCCATGTTTTATAGGAGTTTCAGACAACAGTGATATTGTGTGTGTGCCGGATCAGACAGGTCCTATAAGAGTCCAGCTGGCTTGATACGGTGGTTTTCTAGAGATGGTCTTTTAAAAAGCTGATCTTCAACTTCAGCTCTATAGGTATGTATCATTTCTAATTTTTTGCCCAAATTTCATTGCAGTGGATTTTTTGTGGGGTTCACCACTCCAGGTTTGACAGGTGTATCACTGCGATATCTGTCCTTATCAGTAGCAGCATATTCAAAGGCTTGGTGAAGAAAATGAGTTTTTCTCCACCACCTCCCATGGAGACTAACGGCTATGATCTTGTGTTACTCTAGGTTATGACTGGAGATTGGCTTGGATGAAAAAGAAAGCATGAAGGTTAGAAAAGTGTATTTACATTTTCATCGTCAGATTTCCTATCGGAATCTGGATTATGTATTTTGCATTTCACATTTCGAAAAACAGCACGATAAGTGTATCTAAGTTCCCTGTCTGGTACTTTTTGAGAGTTGGGCAAGATAAAAACAGAGTTATCTCCTCTTACACTGATAAAGCTTGATAGGATAAGTTTGGTTTTAGTTGCGTGTGCCACGTGTTATCTACAACTCTATTACCACCGATGTACACAAGCCTCCAGGTTATTACTGAAGTTCGTCATCTTCTTTTCTCACCGTTTTCACTTTCTTCCCTTTAACTGAAAAAATTATGATAATTTTTTTCTGCAGTATTTCAGTTTCAGAGTTATATCATGAATTACGGTCAGTTTTAACGCGCTTGGAAATGTAAACCCTAACCATATATACAACTAATGGGCTTGAAGACACAAAACAGGCAGCTGCAAAGATTGGCCTCTTGGTCTACCCCTCTTTTGGTGACTTAAAGGGTTGGCTCTGGGGTCCTACCCCCTACCCTTGGGATCTTAGATCCTAAGGTCATAACATAGAAATAGTTGGAATTCCAACCTCATAACCATAAATACAATTGCTGAGCATGAAGAGACCTACATATTCATACTATCAGAATAGGTCCGGCCCATTTGGATGTGTGTAAGAGTTGCATGTAACGTATTTGCCAGATTTCTCGTAGACCATTCTGTGAGTTCTACAATCATTTTAAGGGAATTGAGGCTCAAATAAGGGAGGTTTTATTTGCGGCGAATACTAAGTATATATGCTACCTTACACATTTGTGTTAGAGTTAAGGGTGAATGCTACCTTTCACATTATAAATGTGATTTTAGTATGAGTTAACTTAAGGGTATATGTTACCTTACACACTATACCTGTAATTTGAGTATGAGTTAAGGGTATATGTTACCTTACACATTATACCTGTGATTTGAGTTAGAGTTAAGGGTGTTTACTACAGTACATATTTTACCTGTGATTTCAAGAGTATATATGCTGCCTTACACTTTATACCTGTGATTTCAACTAGAGCTAGGAGTATAAACATGCTTCCTTACACATTTTACCTTTGATTTGAGTTGGAGTTGAGGGTATATGCTACCTTACAGATTTTACCTGTTATTTGAGTTAAAGTTAAGGGTGTATGTTACCTTACACATATAATACTTGTGATATATGTACACGTTTTAACTTTTATTCTGTATCAAATACTTTCCTGTGTAATGTTCAATTGTGTTATTCATAAATCAATGACCAAATAAATTCTGATCATAAAATTGCTATCATTCATATTTTCATAATAAATGAAAAACAAAACCGAGATTAATAGTATCTCTCACCCCCTTGAGATAGGGGAATCTCAACCCAAGGGGGAATTTCTTCAGTTGCCAAATGAGGCTTTGCCAAGTGTTTGGCAACCTACAAATTTTCACCTGAGAGTTGACATTCTGAATCTCACCCACAAGGGGGTGAATGACCCTTTTTCTCTTACCTGTTTTCCCATTGTGTATCATATACACAACGTAATGACAATGTTACATGCTAAATTCAGGGTTGACGTGACGTCATTGTATTGTTGAAGTGATATGTCATACCATTGTTATGTTAACTCCTTTGCTAATTTACCTTACATGTTGGGAGCATAACTACTTTGCTAATTTACCTTACATGTTGGGAGCATAACTACTTTGCTAATTTACCTTACATGTTGGGAGCATAACTACTTTGCTATTTTATCTTATATGTTGGGAGCATAACTACTTTGCTAATTTACCTTACATGTTGGGAGCTTACTCCTTTGCTATTTTACCTTACATGTTGGGAGCATTACTCCTTTGCCATTTTACCTTACATGTTCGGAGCATAACTCCTTTGCTTATTTACCTTACATGTTTGGAGCATAACTCCTTCGCTATTTTACCTTACATGTTGGGAGCATAACTCCTTTGCTTATTTACCTTACATGTTCAGAACATAACTCCTTTGCTATTTTACCTTACATGTTCAGAACATAACTCCTTTGCTATTTTACCCTACATGTTCAGAGCATTGCTTCTTTGCTATTTTACCTTACATGTTGGGAGCATAAGCCATAAGCCTTGGATACCGTAGTAGGGGCAAAAATGAAAGTTAGGTCCTTGAGGTAAAATTCTGGGTGAGTGGGTCACCAGCGCCTGGTGGGCTTTGCCCCAGACAGAAGTTCTAAAATTTTAAGCATTGACAGTCTGACCAAAAATTGTCAGTCAGATACGGAAAGTCCTCCCTTAAATATCTGTAGGGTGGCACTCAGAAGCTTCTTGGCTAATAGACTTTCTTAGCATTGATAGGCATAGAAAGACATCTCAACTGCCAACTGCCTCCTTTTCCGCCTCACAGGCTTATAATTATAAACTAGCTATACTTTTGTATCTTAGGATGTTTATTTATTGAAAGTTTGAATATCAATACTTTAATTGCTATACATCATTAAAGGGGTGAAGGATTATAAATTGTTTGTAATGCTTTGCCTTGTTACAAGTGAACATGTATCTTGTGTGTACCAGCCCATGTAACTTTAAAAAAAGTTTCAAGTGCTCGTACATTCACAGCTATATAAGTGCCACAGTTAGTTAACAGAAAGTGAATGATGATGAGAAAAAAAGACAGAAAAACCTGGCAGTAAACAGTTAACGAGTGAGGTATGGAACCGAGTGAAAACTGAGTAAGACGCAAGCGCTAATGTTCTGGCTGCCAGATTTCAAACACCACAGTATAAACAGCTCAAGTGTGACATTGTCTGGGAGGAGGGAGGGCTTCACCACAAGATAAACAGCTCAAGTGTGACATTGTCTGGGAGGAGGGAGGGCTTCACCACAGGATAAACAGCTCAAGTGTGACATTGTCTGGGAGGAGGGAGGGCTTCACCACAGGATAAACAGCTCAAGTGTGACATTGTCTGGGAGGAGGGAGGGCTTCACCACAGGATAAACAGCTCAAGTGTGACATTGTCTGGGAGGAGGGAGGGCTTCACCACAGGATAAACAGCTCAAGTGTGACATTGTCTGGGAGGAGGGAGGGCTTCACCACAGGATAAACAGCTCAAGTGTGACATTGTCTGGGAGGAGGGAGGGCTTCACCACAGGATAAACAGCTCAAGTGTGACATTGTCTGGGAGGAGGGAGGGCTTCACCACAGGATAAACAGCTCAAGTGTGACATTGTCTGGGAGGAGGGAGGGCTTCAACACAGGATAAACAGCTCAAGTGTGACATTGTCTGGGAGGAGGGAGGGCTTCACCACAGGATAAACAGCTCAAGTGTGACATTGTCTGGGAGGAGGGAGGGCTTCAACACAGGATAAACAGCTCAAGTGTGAAATTGTCTGGGAGGAGGGAGGGCTTCACCACAGGATAAACAGCTCGAGTGTGACATTGTCTAGGACAGCTCAAGTGTGACATTGTCTGAGACAGCTCAAGTGTGACATTGTCTGGGACAGCTCAAGTGTGGCATTGTCTGGGAGGAGGGAGGGCTTCACATCAGGATAAACAGCTCAAGTGTGACATTGTCTGGGACAGCTCAAGTGTGACATTGTCTGGGACAGCTCAAGTGTGACATTGTCTGGGAGAGCTCAAGTGTGACATTGTCTTGGACAGCTCAAGTGTGACATTGTCTGGGACAGCTCAAGTGTGACATTGTCTGGGACAGCTCAAGTGTGACATTGTCTGGGACAGCTCAAGTGTGACATTGTCTGGGACAGCTCAAGTGTGACATTGTCTGGGACAGCTCAAGTGTGACATTGTCTGGGACAGCTCAAGTGTGACATTGTCTGGGACAGCTCAAGTGTGACATTGTCTGGGACAGCTCAAGTGTGACATTGTCTGGGACAGCTCAAGTGTGACATTGTCTGGGACAGCTCAAGTGTGACATTGTCTGGGACAGCTCAAGTGTGACATTGTCTGGGACAGCTCAAGTGTGACATTGTCTGGGACAGCTCAAGTGTGACATTGTCTGGGACAGCTCAAGTGTGACATTGTCTGGGACAGCTCAAGTGTGACATTGTCTGGGACAGCTCAAGTGTGACATTGTCTGGGACAGCTCAAGTGTGACATTGTCTGGGACAGCTCAAGTGTGACATTGTCTGGGACAGCTCAAGTGTGACATTGTCTGGGACAGCTCAAGTGTGACATTGTCTGGGACAGCTCAAGTGTGACATTGTCTGGGACAGCTCAAGTGTGACATTGTCTGGGACAGCTCAAGTGTGACATTGTCTGGGACAGCTCAAGTGTGACATTGTCTGGGAGGAGGGAGGGCTTCACCACAGGATAAACAGCTCAAGTGTGACATTGTCTAGGACAGCTCAAGTGTGACATTGTCTGGGACAGCTTAAGTGTGACATTGTCTGGGACAGCTCAAGTGTGACATTGTCTGGGAGAAGGGAGGGCTTCACCACAGGATAAACAGCTCAAGTGTGACATTGTCTGGGAGGAGGGAGGGCTTCACCACAGGATAAACAGCTTAAGTGTGACATTGTCTGGGACAGCTCAAGTGTGACATTGTCTGGGACAGCTCAAGTGTGACATTGTCTGGGAGGAGGGAGGGCTTCACCACAGTATAAACTGCAGAACCATTTTACACAAGAAAAGTTCATAGGGGTGAAAGTTAAAAAGCCACACACCTCAACTTAAATTTCCATGCCAAGGTAAAAGATAAAAGAATCAAGTATGCATTTTGTTGGATGATAAATATTTGAAAGCAATACAAATTTTCAGAATACATGTAGTTATAATGAAATTTTAGAATTGTAAAGTGATATATATCATTAATTGTTTTGTTTTTTAAAAATAAAACGACTCAACAATGGAGCCTGAATCTAGTTCACCCTGATTTCCAGTGTAGTTATTTTAGTTATACAGTTAAAAAAGAAAACAAAGGCAGAGGCTGAACTCTTCTGTCTAAACTTCCTTCTCACAAATACAATAAACATAAGAAGCTTTTGTGAACAATGGAAAATACCAGTAAGTAAAATGTCATTTATAAATTGGCAACGGCTCAGTAGAGTACATCACTGAGGGGTAGCTATGACAGTCCAGAGTACATCACTGATGGGTAGCCATGACAGTCTACAGTACATCACTGAGGGGTAGCCATGACAGTCTAGTGTACATCACTGAGGGGTAGCTATGACAGTCTACAGTACATCACTGAGGGGTAGCTATGACAGTCTAGAGTACATCACTGAGGGGTAGCCATGACAGTCTAGTGTACATCACTGAGGGGTAGCTATGACAGTCTACAGTACATCACTGAGGGGTAGCTATGACAGTCTTGAGAACATCACTGAGGGGTAGCCATGACAGTCTACAGTACATCACTGAGGGGTAGCTATGACTGTCTAGAGTACATCACTGAGGGGTAGCAATGACAGTCTAGAGTACATCACTGAGGAGTAGCTATGACAGTCTAGAGTACGTCACTGAGGGGTAGCTATGACAGTCTAGTGTACATCACTGAGGGGAAGCCGTGACAGTCTAGAGTACATCACTGAGGGTAGCCATGCCAGTCTAGAGTACATCACTGAGGGTTAGCTATGACAGTCTAGAGTACATCACTGAGGGTAGCCATGACAGTCTACAGTACATTACTGAGGGGTAGCTATGACAGACTAGAGTACATCACTGAGGGGTAGCCATGATAGGGTGGTGTACATCACTGAGGGGTAGCCATGGCAGTCTACAGTACATCACTGAGGGGTAGCGATGACAGTCTAGAGTACATCACTGATGAGTAGCCATGACAGTCTACAGTACATCACGGAGGGGTAGCCATGACAGTCTAGAGTAAATCACTGAGGGGTAGCCATGACAGTCTCCAGTCCATCACTAATGGGTAGCCATGACAGTCTACACTACATCACTGAGGGGTAGCTATGACAGTCTTGAGAACATCACTGAGGGGTAGCCATGACAGTCTCCAGTCCATCACTAATGGGTAGCCATGACAGTCTACACTACATCACTGAGGGGTAGCTATGACAGTCCAGAGTACATCACTGATTGGTAGCCATGACAGTCTACAGTACATCACGGAGGGGTAGCCATGACAGTCTAGAGTACGTCACTGATGGGTAGCCATGACAGTCTAGAGTACATCACTGATGAGTAGCCATGACAGTCTACAGTACATCACGGAGGGGTAGCCATGACAGTCTAGAGCACATCACTGAGGGGTAGCCATGACAGTCTAGAGTAAATCACTGAGGGGTAGCCATGACAGTCTAGAGTCCATCACTGAGGGGTAGCCATGACGGTCTAGAGTACATCACTGAGGGGTAGCTATGACTGTCTAGAGTACATCACTGAGGGGTAGCAATGACAGTCTAGAGTACATCACTGAGGGTAGCCATGCCAGTCTAGAGTACATCACTGAGGGTTAGCTATGACAGTCTAGAGTACATCACTGAGGGTAGCCATGCCAGTCTAGAGTACATCACTGAGGGGTAGCTATGACTGTCTAGAGTACATCACTGAGGGGTAGCAATGACAGTCTAGAGTACATCACTGAGGGTAGCCATGCCAGTCTAGAGTACATCACTGAGGGTTAGCTATGACAGTCTAGAGTACATCACTGAGGGTAGCCATGCCAGTCTAGAGTACATCACTGAGGGTTAGCTATGACAGTCCAGAGTACATCCCTGATGGGTAGCCATGGCAGTCTAGTGTCCATCACTGAGGGGTAGCCATGACGGTCTAGTGTACATCACTGAGGGGTAGCCATGATAGTCTAGTGTACATCACTGAGGGGTAGCCATGGCAGTCTACAGTACATCACTGAGGGGTAGCTAGGACAGTCTAGAGTACATCACTGAGGAGTAGCTATGACAGTCTAGAGTACATCCCTGATGGGTAGCCATGGCAGTCTAGTGTACATCACTGAGGGGTAGCCATGACAGTCTAGAGTACATCACTGATGGGTAGCCATGACAGTCTACAGTACATCACTGAGGGGTAGCCATGACAGTCTAGTGTACATCACTGAGGGGTAGCCATGACAGTCTAGAGTACATCACTGAGGGGTAGCCATGACAGTCTAGAGTACATCACTGAGGGGTAGCTATGACAGTCTAGTGTACATCACTGAGGGGTAGCCATGACAGTCTAGTGTACATCACTGAGGGGTAGCCATGACAGTCTAGAGTACATCACTGAGGAGTAGCTATGACAGTCTAGAGTACGTCACTGAGGGGTAGCTATGACAGTCTAGTGTACATCACTGATGGGTAGCCATGACAGTCTAGTGTACATCACTGAGGGGTAGCCATGAGTCTAGTGTCCATCACTGAGGGGTAGCCATGACAGTCTAGAGTACATCACTGAGGAGTAGCTATGACAGTCAGAGTACATCCCTGATGGGTAGCTATGACAGTCTACAGTACATCACTGAGGGGTAGCTATGACAGTCTAGTGTACAACACTGAGGGGTAGCCATGACAGTCTACAGTACATCACTGAGGGGTAGCCATGACAGTCTAGAGTACATCACTGAGGAGTAGCTATGACAGTCTAGAGTACATCACTGAGGGGTAGCCATGATGGTCTAGTGTACATCACTGAGGGGTAGCCATGACAGTCTAGTGTACATCACTGAGGAGTAGCCATGTTAATTTATTATCTGCAGTTTCAGTCACTGATCTTTGAGGCGGGTTTCTGAAAATGCCTAGGAGATTTCCAAGGGAAAACATTCAAAAATTAGTATTTAAAGAAAACTTACTGGCCTAGAAAGTTGCTTAAATCCCTTGGAATGTTGTATCTAATAGGTGTACAAACTACACTTATTTTTTCTTTTTACAATATCAGTAAAATTATGTTATATTGATAATGGTTATTTATTTTAATGCATTGGGGAAAAACATTTGAAGCAGGGTATTTATGTGGTTGATTTTATGGGTTTATCAACAAATTTATAACCTCAATGAATTTGTGCTTATAAGTTATTAATGAAGCTGTTAGTATGGAAATATTTGATCAAACAATGAATTCATGGGCCATTAAAATACAGCTAATTTTGTCAAAACCGTGACATTTGAACCCCACAAAGATATATGATTTACCAGTATCCAGTTTCTAAACCATTTGTACCGACAAAGTGATGGCTTGGTGTAAAGCAAAATCAAAACATTTAAATGATCCCCATCTCCAGTGGGTAGTTAGGTCTTGAGCATTCGCTCTAGTGTGATATCCGAGGCGTGCAGTTTACTCCAGCATCCACCACGGAGCCTCCACCATGTGTGTGAGAGTGATAGGAGTGTTGGACCTATAAAACAGGGTCTTGTATGATTGTTAAGATAATGTTATCACAGGGCAGAGCTTGAAGAAAGTATCAATTGTTTGTGTCAAATTAAATGTTATATGTATGTGAAATAAAAATGAAGTGCGTTTAAGGGATATTTTTAGAGGTAATTAATTCTTTCAAGTTGTTGTTTTCTTTTCTCTTCTACTTCTATTTAGCATGAGATTCTTTAAACTGTTTAAAAATGTTCTGATGAAAAGAATCTTTTGAACAATAACATACCTCCGCGATTCAACTAGCAATTCAATACCACAACAAAATTCCCCCAAACAAGCTATCACGATACTATTTAAACTTGGCAGTTGATCCACGTCTAATAGCTGCACTGATAAGCTCGCCACAGGATGGGGGATTCCATTAGTGACGTAGGTTGGAGATTGATCCTTCATCAGGAAAACTTTATCTGATAAAAGATGGCCGCTTTTAAGTGTGTTTGGCTACTAACCCAATTAAGGATCATACTTCTATAGAAGATGGCACTTCATTGCTTTTTCAGACAATCTCACATATCACGAGTTTCATCTTCTTTAGAGAAATGCTTTAAATTTATGTACAGCGATAAATAGAACATTCACAAATTAGGATGGCCCCACCATATGTGTGTGACATTATATCCAATGTGATTGCCAAACAGAAGCTGCACAGTGATCATCCTGGATTTTGGAATATTAGAAATAAGGTACTTAGCTTGTATGTTATTGGACAAATTTATCACCTAGTATCAATAAAATCAAAACCACAGAACAGCAGATATATAGGTCTCAGACAAGTATAGGGAGGCCATCTTGGAATTTGCTATCTGGATGAAATGACCTTATTATTATTGACCTACCTGGTAGTACTATTTTATATTATTGGTACAAATTTGTTTACATTTCAAGATATAGTCGTATATATCTCAGCCAATCAAAAGCAATGAACAATGGCCATCTTTGGTTTCGGTCTGGGTGTTATAGCCCTATTAATATAGGATAGCCACCAAGTACCATTATTACACCTCTACTTTATTTACTCTATATAAAAGTAATTGGTTAAATCGAATATATATCCCCACTTTTGCCTGAGTGTGTTTTAGTCCTGTGTGTTAGTCTGGGAACTAAAACACACCTACGCTCAGGTGTTTCCGCCGAGCCAATTAGGCGAGAGGTGGGCGGAGCTTGCTACCGAACTCGGAAGCGACCCGCTATTGTCTGGGGGGGGGGGGGGGGGGTCCGATACGGGGCTCTAGTACCCATCACTGCCTGATCTGCCTCCCATTAAATTCAAAACAATTAAAACATTGGATTGATTTTCTTGTATTACTAACCCTCACCTGTTGGCCTGTATGGAACCGAAAATAGCCGGGGTCTAAATATGGGAGGAAATTGGCTTGTGTTGAACTGGTGACCCATTTGATTATCTCAACACGTTCCAATGATTTAGAATTACTTGTGTGTTGTTTGACCTCCTCACTGAGTGGTACATATCGGGCATTGTCATACGGGGCCTCAACAGCTGAAAAAGGTCATTTTTTTTTTTTTTTGTCATTTTTGATTACCATGACATAAATGATATTATAGATATGTAGTACCAATCCAGATTTAAACCAACTGATTTAAGGTTTTTCCTAGTACTTCAGTTTCCTTCAACATACAATACATTAGACCCTCAGCATGCTTCGATCCAGGCCAATAAGGGGGATTAGCACAAACTGGAAAAACTTGTTCATAATTTTGTAAAAAACATAAAATAAAGTTAATGTTATAAACCAATTGGAATGCTTGAATCAATTTCTTGTGTGAGTATAGGTTCCATAATAATAGCACTTGTCAGTTGATGCGTAGGTAACAGCGCTGTGCTATCTATATATTAGCTTCCAGCCAGTTCTGATATTAACACCAAATTCCTATCAAACATTCTAAAGCTTTCATCCATTCTCATTACAAAAAATTGACCAACTGCCAACTTTGTTATTTTTCACTCATCTTGAATTCCATAAGATAATTCAGTGTTCATCACGTTTCATTGAGTAGGTACCACAAGCATTGTATACAGAACACAGATTTCTGAGGCTACAAATATGGTGAGAAAAGGCCTGTCGATGAATCATTGTAATCTAGCTCATTCATTTCTTTGCACAAATCTTTGATTGTAGCGGCTAGAATGAAATATTTAGTGGTACAGCCCATAAATAAACCTACCAATTGAGGATATTGTTGAGGAAACAAACACCGAGAACAATTACATGAACATGTTTTGATCTGAAACTGTTTGTTTCATTCCCTCATACTGTTAGTTAATCATGATGTCTGCAATCCATGCTCGAATGATTTCTGATTGATGCTTGTTGTCCGATGGTAACCATACTGGTATAAACACCAACTTGTTCCAAAAGAATGGCTGTTCTTCAACGTAGTAACATTATATTGTCAGTTTGTTTTGTACTACCGGAGGGAGAAATAACTTCGGCTCCACACCTCAGTCAGTCATTTAGTCTGCTAGTGGGAGAAATAACTGTGTGCTCCACCTCTCAGTTAGTCATTAAGTCTGCTAGTGGGAGAAATAACTTAGTGCTCCACCCCCCAGTCAGACATTTAGTCTGCTAGTGGGAGAAATAACTTTGTGCTCCACCTCTCAGTCAGACATTTAGTCTGCTAGTGGGAGAAATAACTTAGTGCTCCACCCCCCAGTCAGACATTTAGTCTGCTAGTGGGAGTAATAACTTTGTGCTCCACCCCTCAGTCAGACATTAAGTCTGCTAGTGGGAGAAATAACTTTGTGCTCCACCCCCCAGTCAGTCCTTTAGTCTGCTAGTGGGAGAAATAACTTTGTGCTCCACCCCTCAGTCAGTCCTTTAGTCTGCTAGTGGGAGAAATAACTTTGTGCTCCACCCCTCAGTCAGTCCTTTAGTCTGCTAGTGGGAGAAATAACTTTGTGCTCCACCCCTCAGTCAGTCCTTTAGTCTGCTAGTGGGAGAAATAACTTTGTGCTCCACCCCTCAGTCAGTCCTTTAGTCTGCTAGTGGGAGAAATAACTTTGTGCTCCACCCCTCAGTCAGTCCTTTAGTCTGCTAGTGGGAGAAATAACTTTGTGCTCCACCCCTCAGTCAGTCCTTTAGTCTGCTAGTGGGAGAAATAACTTTGTGCTCCACCCCTCAGTCAGTCCTTTAGTCTGCTAGTGGGAGAAATAACTTTGTTGTCAACCCCTCAGTCAGTCATTTGGTCTGTTAGTCGATATATATCACTCTGTTCAGGGCATATCTTGTTACTTTTTCACCTACCATTGCCAAATTTGGTTTGTAAGTACATTTTGGAATTATAGTGTTGATTACTGAAACTGGGTCTTTTGTTTTCCCATATACAGGGTAAAAAAAGTGGGTAATGGCCCTGTATTTACCATGTCCTTCTTCGTCTTGGGTATATCTTCTTCATACTCTGTCACCTTATATTATCAAATTTTGTACAAGAGTACCTTTGTATGTTAGAGTATGGTGTACTGAAATCAGGTCCCATGCCCCATTATAAGCAGAGTTATGGCCCTTTGCTTAACACTCAGGCATAACTCACATATATTGGCACAAAAAATTGCCCTGTTGCAGAAATTTCAGCATTATTAACTCATTCAACCCTGAAGACAAATTTGAACCCTCTCAATTGAAAGGTTGGAATAATTCATTAAGAAATTTCAGGGGTGAATGAGTTAGGGAGTTTCATAGATAACTATCAAAGGAGATGTTTAACAGAATAAAGAAAAAGGAAAATTGGACCTTGAAATATGTAAGTGGGGCGGCAAATAAAAGGAGGGGCATTATATCAAGTTTTCAGTATAGATATATTCTACAAGTATTGAAACTATCTCCTCACTTAGAACCATCATCTCTGCAATTAACTAATCCAATTAGTGTACACATTAATTTAGGGTGACACAAGTATATAAGTATTATTTTTCTGGGATTTCAACTTACACAAATTTCTGGAAATCTTCAACGAACGAAATCAAATTTATATGATTGTTGTACAAAAAATGAAAGGAGTCGCTGTCGTCTACAGCACAACCCAACAACACAAATTTGTGAAAAATGGAGTGATATTTTCTGAACTGATTGGTTTAAGCGAGCTAGATTATGTAGGTATTATAGGCTACACTAAGACAGCTGTCTGTGTTCAATAACTGGGCAAGATGTTAGAACTTTGGAGGTGTTATAACAACATTCTTCCATCATTCACCTCTTTGGGCTAATTTCTACTGAAGCTAGGATTTAAAAATAAAAAGGGGTGTCTGAGTGTTCCATAAGATCAGCTATAAAACCAGGCAAAACTGTATTATGCTGGCATGAAACATAAACAGATCCAGAAAAAAGCGTGTGAAAATTCATTTTTAATACAAATCTAAAAGTAGGAAAACCCAACATAAGCTCTTAGCATCAAATGCCCACTAAATTATGAATGAAGTAAAATAGATAAAAAACCGAATTAATTTAACATGAAAATTATCTACATTCTTCAATGATTTATTGGAATAAAAACTAACAATGTGAATATTATCTACATGTATATGAAATAAGTTTGAGACCTCAAATTTGAACCCGTTACAGAAGTATTGATTCTATTATATAGTAACATATCATATTTCAACAATTGATAATTCCAAAAGCTCCTATGATAAATAAGTGAACTTTTGTCTCCTAATGAAGCAATTACTGAATCTGTCTTCTCAGCGATAAGAAACACCTATTCTCCTAAAGCATTGATTCAATGTTACAAAATATAAGTAACATTATATGTTCTCATATAAACACTGACCAAATGTTCCAAAAGAAAAAATTATGTTGAAGTAATTACTCTGTGTTCCAATGATTAAGTAACATTGAACCTCCTACTGAAATAATGACTCTGTGGTCCTAATGATAAGTAACATTGAACCTCCTACTGAAATAATGACTCTGTGTTCCCAATTAAAAGTAACATTGAGCCTCCTACTGAAGTAATGACTCTGTGTTCCTAATGATAAGTAACANCTTTTGATACAGTGAAAAAAAAAATGTTTTTCATTAACATTACAGAAAGCTGACAAATCTTTTATTAACTGTATGAAAGGGTTTAGTTTTATTCCCTGAACCATGAGATGGCAGAAAACATTATCTTTGTATAGTGCCTATGTAAAAGCCTAAATTTCACAAATAACTGATCATATGAAGATTTCAAATAGTCAGTAAAATGCAGGGAAGTAAACAATAATCCAACTATCATGTAGTTAGTATTTTTTGAAGTTTTATGTATATTCATTGAAATCTGACAAGCTTCCCATGCTGTTGGAAACTCCACTTTGCAGGTGTACATCACAAGTAGTGATAAATGTTTCTTTACAGTGCAGTATCGGCCAGAGTCTAGGTATGGTTAGCTTAAAACACCTAAATAAAAAAAATTGGAATGAAATTTATAT
This sequence comes from Mizuhopecten yessoensis, assembly GCF_002113885.1. Taxonomy (NCBI): domain Eukaryota; kingdom Metazoa; phylum Mollusca; class Bivalvia; order Pectinida; family Pectinidae; genus Mizuhopecten; species Mizuhopecten yessoensis. The sequence continues at coordinate 251,815 of NW_018404850.1, read as the reverse complement.
AAAACTGTTAAAATTTGATATTTATGTATTTCTGATACTTAATGTTTGAAATCAATTATAGATTTTTTCACATTTTTTTTTTATTAAGTTTCATGTTAAATAAGGCACAGTTCGTGATAATATAAAGTATGGTGAGTGCACATCTGCTAACAATGCTGAATTACCCTGGTCCCGCAGTAGGAGTTTATAAACCTATAGACATATATGCATGGAGTCTGTAGTTGGGAAGGACAATTAAATGCTTACCGTATCTAATACCACAATCCCTCAGAAACGTGTAAATCTGATTTGAATTTAAATGAAGATCATTAAAGGGATAGCAGATTTTAAAGTGTTGTGATGACAGTAAAGGGAAGTGGTTTGGAAGGTTGGCTGTGAATGTGTCTGGGACAGACAGGCAGGGTTGGGCATACTACAAGTGTATTAGCATGGACATTAGGGTGAATGTAGCTATAGAGGAAGGCTGCTGTCCAATTAGTGTCTGTCTATCACCTGTCAGACCTACAGGTCAGCTGTGGTGGTCAGTCACAGCCTAGGTGGTGGTCAGTCTGGGCTATGAGAGGTGGAGAATCATCTGTTGGGGTGAGTTTATACCAGAGTTATCACACCACTGTGACCAGTGTGTTGTGTTACATAACTCTCAGCTCGTTCTTGATAAAACCAGACTATATTCTGTATAGTAAATCAACTGGTGTAAGTGATTAACAAAAGTGTAGCAGGTTCTGTAACTATATAACAGACCAGTGACTCGTCTGTAAAGTGTAGCAGGTTCTGTAACTATATAACAGACCAGTGACTTGTCTGTAAGGTGTGACAGGTTCTGTAACTATATAACAGACTTGTGACTTGTCTGTAAAGTGTAACAGGTTCTGTAACTATATAACAGACTTGTGACTTGTCTGTAAAGTGTAGCAGGTTCTGTCACTATATAACAGACCTGTGACTTGTCTGTAAAGTGTAACAGGTTCTGTAACTATATAACAGACTTGTGACTTGTCTGTAAAGTGTAGCAGGTTCTGTCACTATATAACAGACCTGTGACTTGTCTGTAAAGTGTGACAGGTTCTGTAACTATATAACAGACTTGTGACTTGTCTGTAAAGTGTAGCAGGTTCTGTAACTATATAACAGACTTGTGACTTGTCTGTAAAGTGTAGCAGGTTCTGTAACTATATAACAGACTTGTGACTTGTCTGTAAAGTGTAGCAGGTTCTGTAACTATATAACAGACTTGTGACTTGTCTGTAAAGTGTAGCAGGTTCTGTAACTATATAACAGACTTGTGACTCGTCTGTAAAGTATAACAGGTTCTGTAACTATATAACAGACTTGTGACTCGTCTGTAAAGTTTAACAGGTTCTGTAACTATATAACAGACTTGTGACTCGGCTGTTAAGTGTAGCAGGTTCTGTAACTATATAACAGACTTGTGACTCGTCTGTAAAGTATAACAGGTTCTGTAACTATAAAACAGACTTGTGACTCGTCTGTAAAGTGTAGCAGGATCTGTAACTATAAAACAGACCTGTGACTCGTCTGTAAAGTGTAGCAGGTTCTGTAACTATAAAACAGACCTGTGACTCATCTGTAAAGTGTAGCAGGTTCTGTAACTATAAAACAGACCTGTGACTTGTCTGTAGCAGCAAAGGCTGTTTGATAAGTATAGGTTTAACTGACTTAAATGTGAGGTTAATTTTATTAATCAGGTTAATTACTTTAAGAAGTTTTATTGATGTAAACGTGAAGTTATTATCCGCTGCAGGATGAGTAATTTGCAGGATCAAGTTAGGATCATTTTGACACCTAGTTTGTAATTGGTATAGATTAACTAACAGTGAAATATTTGTTAAATTAATGCCTGTGTGAAAATGATTAGTACATGTAGTTATGAATGACTATGTACATAAGTTGTTGTAAATAAATTTACTTGATATGAACTAAAGAACATAACGTATACATAAAATAAAAATAATTAATTTATTAATAATTATATATGTAAATTCATAATTGTAGTTGGGAAACCAGAAAATAAAACAAACATAGCTCAGCTGTGAAGCATTCAACTGTCATTTCATTATTGTGGTTTTCTTGTCTATCATTTTCCCCTAAAATGAAAGAAAGGGACTTATAATATTGATGTAGGCATATTACTTCAATATCACCACCTTTATCAGCTATTATGTTTAGGTAAAGGACATTAGATTAATAGAGGATCTGTCATTCGTTTCTGTTCATATTAGATTAATGATACTCATTTTAGATTTTTCATATTTGCTCGCCTCTCCAAAACTTGTATCATAAATCTAATATGAAGGAAAACGAATGACAGATTCTTTTTATCATATAATACAAACAAAACTGTATAATTGTGATCTGAAAAGAATACTTTGCACCTGGCCGCCTCTGAAACATTTTTTTTTTTTTTTTTATAACAAAGAACACTCAAAGTGGAAAAAATGCCCAGCTCAAACTAAGGGAAATAACTCTAAAGGAAATCTTAGTGGTCATAACTGCTTAAGGTGGCTCCACACTTTCGCAATTAACCAGCAAAATTCGTTGACACTTTCATATAATGGTTATGCGACTATGTAGAGTTGATTTTATGAAAATCTAAACATTCCGATAGTTTGGGGACTTCTTTGGAAAAAATGGGACATCATGGTGTTTGTGGGACATCAGGGTGTCTATGGGACATCATGGTGTTTGTGGGACATCAGGGTGTCTGTGGGACATTATGGTGTTTGTGGGACATGTTGGTGACTGTGGGACATCATGGTGTCNTGAGGGTGGGGAAGAGTTAAGTCTATTGGATGAGGGTGGGGAGGAGTAGTACTGTTGATATGAGGGTGGGGAGGAGATAAGTCTATTGGCTGAGGGTGGGGAGGGAGTGGTACTGTTGATAGGGTGGGGAGGATTATGGTCTGTAAACCCATGCGGGTGGGGTTGATCTGATAGATGGAAAGAGGCCTAGGTAGGACTTGACCTGAGGGTGGGGAAGAGTTAAGTCTATTGGATGAGGGTGGGGAGGAGTAGTACTGTTGATATGAGGGTGGGGAGGAGATAAGTCTATTGGCTGAGGGTGGGGAGGGAGTGGTACTGTTGATAGGGTGGGGAGGATTATGGTCTGTAAACCCATGCGGGTGGGGTTGATCTGATAGATGGAAAGAGGCCTAGGTAGGACTTGACCTGAGGGTGGGGAAGAGTTAAGTCTATTGGATGAGGGTGGGGAGGAGTAGTACTGTTGATATGAGGGTGGGGAGGAGATAAGTCTATTGGCTGAGGGTGGGGAGGGAGTGGTACTGTTGATAGGGTGGGGAGGATTATGGTCTGTAAACCCATGCGGGTGGGGTTGATCTGATAGATGGAAAGAGGCCTAGGTAGGACTTGACCTGAGGGTGGGGAAGAGTTAAGTCTATTGGATGAGGGTGGGGAGGAGTAGTACTGTTGATATGAGGGTGGGGAGGAGATAAGTCTATTGGCTGAGGGTGGGGAGGGAGTGGTACTGTTGATAGGGTGGGGAGGATTATGGTCTGTAAACCCATGCGGGTGGGGTTGATCTGATAGATGGAAAGAGGCCTAGGTAGGACTTGACCTGAGGGTGGGGAAGAGTTAAGTCTATTGGATGAGGGTGGGGAGGAGTAGTACTGTTGATATGAGGGTGGGGAGGAGATAAGTCTATTGGCTGAGGGTGGGGAGGGAGTGGTACTGTTGATAGGGTGGGGAGGATTATGGTCTGTAAACCCATGCGGGTGGGGTTGATCTGATAGATGGAAAGAGGCCTAGGTAGGACTTGACCTGAGGGTGGGGAAGAGTTAAGTCTATTGGATGAGGGTGGGGAGGAGTAGTACTGTTGATATGAGGGTGGGGAGGAGATAAGTCTATTGGCTGAGGGTGGGGAGGGAGTGGTACTGTTGATAGGGTGGGGAGGATTATGGTCTGTAAACCCATGCGGGTGGGGTTGATCTGATAGATGGAAAGAGGCCTAGGTAGGACTTGACCTGAGGGTGGGGAAGAGTTAAGTCTATTGGATGAGGGTGGGGAGGAGGAGTACTGTTGATATGAGGGTGGGGAAGAGATAAGTCTATTGGCTGAGGGTGGGGAGGAGGAGTACTGTTGATATGAGGGTGGGGAAGAGATAAGTATGTTGGCTGAGGGTGGGGAGGAGTAGTACTGTTGATTTGAGAGAGCAGGGTAGAGGACTAGACTTAACAAGAGGATGGGGAGGATATGGTCTGTGTACACACACAGTAGGGATGATCTGATGGATAAGGGTAGGAGGGGACCTGATATGTGGGGAGGGTCAGTGCGACTATTAATTAAAGGGTTGGGAGGGGATGAAAATGTTCATGTGAGAGTGGAAATGTAATAAGTCTCAGACTGTTGGCTGAGGGTGGGGGGAGGTATGGTCTGTATACACAACATAAGAATATAACCCCTTAAGGATGGAGCGGAGGATTGGGGAAAATTCACCAAATTCTGAGAATTATAAGTCGTCTTGACATTTAGAATCATCCACTTGAATCATAGAGTTGAGTGAGAGAAGAGGTCACCTTAAAACTGAGGGAAGGGACCGTGATAGAGGAAAAAGGAGGGTGGGGAGGGGGGAAGGGGTCTGGGACAGCATGTTAGAAAGTCAGATCTAGTGTTACAGAAATGGAGACTGAGTAAGGAAATGGGGATATAAAGTAGAGTGAGGCCCTCCAAGACAGTTGAAATCTGACCCTCATAACCTACAGAATGGTTGAGGGGAAAGGTTAACCAATTTAAATAGGATGTTTGGGGTGTAATAAGTGAGTAACGAATGTGACCTGACAGTATGTGTAGGAGAGAAGGAGGAGTTGATGATAAGACAGATAAAAGGAGAATTATGGAAAAGGTTACACAGGGGTGGTCGCCACAAGTACCAGACAAGTCAGTGCTGATATAATGGAGGTAAAATAGACGATATACTACGAATCTGTGAGTAAATTAAATCATTGACTACTTTATATTAAGGAACAATAATTTGATAAAAACCAATCAGTTGTCAATAGTAACCAGGAACACTGGCTAGATACACGAGAATAAAGAAAATTTACTCAGTTTAGGGGAGGTTAATTGACCAGATCAAGAGACATAACTTTTGTTAGTTAACAATTTTCTTTATAGAAATATTGCATTTTGTGAACAGATTATTTAACTCTAGTCAAAATAAGTTGGAACAAGGAGTGCAACCTCACAATAAGAAAATAACAGCACTAGGCGACATCATAATTGACAGTGCACATTTTTTTCATTCACTTTAGACCCTGCATTTTGATTGGTCGGTTTAGTGTAAAAATAAATTAAATGTTATTTGTTACAGTAGAAATGCATCAGCTTTATTTTCACTGTAAAACCTTAATCAATAATGATTGATACATTTTACTGGTAAAAATGTAATAAATTTATCTTAACCTTTCTATATATCTCCATCTTCCTCTTTAAATTATTCACTAATGTATGTTTTTTCTTGATTTAATAATATTTCTCACTATGATATTTCTCTTAAAATTAAATATATCCTTGACCTCATTAATATATTTCTCTTAACTTTGTTAAAATACTTCTCTTATTAATCATTTCAGTATGAATTTATTTACTTGGCCTAGTTGACCTGATTCCTGTTGATCTATTTTACAGGATGACCATGTCACACTCACAGGAGTTGATCTAGCTGACCTGATTCCTGTTGATCTATTTTACAAGATGACCGTGTCACACTCACAGGAGTTGATCTAGTTGACCTGATTCCTGTTGATCTATTTTAAAGGATGACTGTGTCACACTCACAGGAGTTGATCTAGTTGACCTGATTCTTTTTGATCTATTTTACAGGATGACCGTGTCACACTCACAGGAGTTGATCTAGCTGACCTGAGTCCTGTTGATCTATTTTACAGGATGACCATGTCACACTCACAGGAATTGATCTAGTTGACCTGATTCTTGTTGATCTATTTTACAGGATGACCGTGTCACACTCACAGGAGTATGTGTCTATACTACATGATGGCAGTGGGAACAGTTCCCCGCCCATTCCAGACACGCCCACTTCCTACGATGCCCCGTCCTCCCTTGACAAATGTGACCGATACTCAGTCACAGTCTGTCCGAGGACAGACACTGACAAGGATGAGGAGGAGAATGAGCCTTGTGGGTGGGGACCATTCACTCCAGGACTTTGTCAACGATTCCGCAGTCCGCACTGGATGTTGTTCTGGCTTTGCTGGGCAGGAGGTATACAGGTAAGTTTGGGGGTAGTGGGGCGGTGGG
>NW_018404850.1:245178-245504 GCF_002113885.1 Mizuhopecten yessoensis | reverse complement strand
ATTCAGCCCTGAAGACACATTTGAACTCTTCCAATTCAAAGATTGGAATAGTTTATTACGAAATTTCAGGGGTGAATGAGTAAAAGGCCAAAAGTGAGGTATTGCCAAAGCTAGGCTTTAAAAACAAAAAAGGTCGTAAGGAAGAAGAGAAAAAATACAAAGACATGCCAGTACTGGTATATTTGTTGGGGAATAGGTAATGACAGTACTGGAATATTTGTTAGGGAGTTGGTAATGACAGTACTGGTATATTTGTTAGGGATTAGGTAATGACAGTACTGGTATATTTGTTAGGGAGTAGGTAATGACAGTACTGGTATATTTGT
>NW_018404850.1:223744-242671 GCF_002113885.1 Mizuhopecten yessoensis | reverse complement strand
TACCACCTCCATGGTCCCCCTTGTACAACATCTGTACCACCTCCATGGCCGCCCTTGTACAACGTCTGTACCACCTCCATGGTCCCCCTTGTACAACGTCTGTACCTCCTCCATGGTCCCCCTTGTACAACATCTGTACCTCCTCCATGGTCCCCCTTGTACAACATCTGTACCACCTCCATGGTCCCCCTTGTACAACTATGTTGAGACATTTCAGTGAGACAGCACTATAAAATCTTTGTTGAATATTTGTTAGGGAGTAGGAAATGACAGGACTGGTATATTTGTTAGGGGGTAGGTAATGACAATACTGGTATAGTTGTTAGGGAGTAGGTAATCACAGTACTGGTATATTTGTTTGGGAGTAGGTAATGACAATACTGGTATAGTTGTTAGGGAGTAGGTAATGACAATACTGGTCTATTTGTTAGGGAGTAGGTAACAAAAACAAAGGATTGCAGTCTTGGTTCAAACTGTAAAAAATGTTAATCTCATATTGACCATTAAAAAGTAAGCTTTCAAACACAAATTTATACGGACAAATGAAAAGCAACATTGCAAACACATACATAATGAATGATGATGGGCAATCTTTCAAGCTTGGTGGAGTAATTGTTCCCGACTCCAGCCCTTGTGTACGAGAGTGTCTGCCAAACAGAAAGGGACCAAGGAAGTAAATCTTGCTCATGTCAAGAAACAAAACAGAAATTTGTGAGAGGGAAGTCGGATGTAGACCTAGCCTGTGACTTGAGATAAGATATGTCTGTATTCAGGAAGCACTATTGTCTGTTACATCCACATTGGAAGTAAACAAGACGGTAGCTTTTTGGTTCCAACCTGGCTTGGTTAGACTTTGTGCAATGTGTGGTCTAATGCTGTGAAATGTCAAATGTATGACATGTAGCATCTCTTGAGTAAGCACTAAAACGTCTGTGTTATTTCAGTGAGACAGCACTATAAAATCTATGTTGAGACATTTTGGTGAGACAGCACTATAAAATCTGTGATGAGACATTTCAGTGAGACAGCACTATAAAATATGTGACGAGACTTTTCAGTGAGACAGCACCATATAATCTGTTATGAAATATTCCAGTGAGACAGCACCATATAATCTTTGGTGAGACATTTCAGTGAGACAGCACTATAAAATCGTTGAGATATTTTAGTGAGACAGCACTATAAAATCTTTGTTGAGACATTTCAGTGAGACAGCACTATAAGATAAATGATGAGATATTTTGTTGAGACAGCACTATGACATCTGTGATGAGGCATTTCAGTGAGACAGCACTATAAAATCTGTGATGAGACATTTCAGTGAGACAGCACCATATAATCTTTGGTGATACATTTCAGTGAGACAGCACTATAAAATATGTGACAAGACTTTTCAGTGAGACAGCACCATATAATCTGTTATGAAATATTCCAGTGAGACAGCACCATATAATCTTTGGTGATACATTTCAGTGAGACAGCACTATAAAATCAGTGTTAAAACATTTTAGTGAGACAGCACTATAAAATCTTTGTTGATATATTTCAGTGAGACAGCACTATAAAATCTATGATGAGACATTTCAGTGAGACAGCACCATATAATCTGTGTTAAAACATTTAAGTGAGACAGCACTATAAAATCTGTGTTAAAACATTTAAGTGAGACAGCACTATAAAATCTTTGTTGAGATATTTCAGTGAGACAGCACTATAAAATCTATGTTGAGATATTTCAGTGAGACAGCACTATAAAATCTATGTTGAGACATTTCAGTGAGACAGCACTATACAATCTATGATGTGATATTTCAGTGAGACATAACTATACAATCTACAATGAGATATTTCAGTGTGACAGCACTATACAATCTGTGATGAGGTATTTCAGTGAGACAGAACTATAAAATCTGTGTTAAAACATTTTAGTGAGACAGCACTATAAAATCTTTGTTGAGATATTTTAGTGAGACATCACTATAAAATCGTTGAGATATTTTTGTGAGACAGCACTATAAAATATATGATGAGACATTTCAGTGAGACAACACTATAACATTGTAGAGATATTTTGGTGAGACAGCACTATACAATCTATGATGAGACATTTCAGTGAGACAGCACCATATAATCTTTGTTGAGACATTTCAGTGAGACAGCACTATAAAATATATGATGAGATATTTTGGTGAGACAGCACTATGACATCTGTGATGAGGCATTTCAGTGAGACAGCACTATAAAATCTGTGTTAAAACATTTAAGTGAGACAGCACTATAAAATCTTTGTTGAGATATTTCAGTGAGACAGCACTATAAAATCTATGTTGAGACATTTCAGTGAGACAGCACTATACAATCTATGATGTGATATTTCAGTGAGACATAACTATACAATCTACAATGAGATATTTCAGTGTGACAGCACTATACAATCTGTGATGAGGTATTTCAGTGAGACAGAACTTTACAATCTATGTTGAGACATCTCAGTGAGACAGCATTGTTCAAAGGTCTATGATGTGAAATTTTAGTGAGACACATTGATCAAGTTTGTGATATAACTCTGTAGTGAGACACATTGATCAATTTTGTGATATAACACTATAGTGAGACACATTGATCAAGTTTGTGATATAACTATAGTGAGACACATTGATCAAGTTTGTGATATAACTTTATAGTGAGACTGCACTACGTAGTTATATGCTGGGAAGTTTATAACATATTGGTAATTAACAAACCACTAGATTTGAAGCCTGTTTTCATGACAGTTTTGCATGATTCATTTTTCTTTTCGCTAGTCATTTATTAAAACTATATATATATAGCCATGCATAATTACAATGTTTGACAGAAGTATGGGGATCCTTAACCTGTAAAGTCGAAATCCTGCCTAAAGTATAGCTTTAATAACCCTCTCTGTACAAGGTATATATATAAATTTTATAAACTTTTGTGAAATAGCTAGAATTTTATATATGTATATACATTGTACATCAAAAGATATATTCAGTTTTACCCTTATGTATTTAACTGTATGTTAATTGCATCAGGGTTGAAATAAAAATCATTTTTATGCAGAACAAAATAGATATTTGGTCCCATCCACTATTGTAGAGTCTCCCAGGTATATAAAGAATACTAACTATGTACTGAAGTGACCCATACATCAATACAAAGCCCTCTAGGAACTGTGCAACTTCATTCACAAGTAATTATGCATTACGTCACTGAATGCTTTTTTCACGTCTGTTTTCATAATGTTTTGGCTGTGACTTGTGTTATCAGCTGTGAGTTACTGCAGTGATGTAAAAGGCATTGGAAGGATTGTATACATCTGACATAGTGTAGCAGACAAACAGTGCAGGGTTTAGGTCTCCCGTACACAGAATAGCCATTTCATTATACTCCTGTCCCTCGTTTACCTAGACATAGTCCCCCTTGTACCACGTCTGTACCACCTCCATGGTCCGCCTTGTACAACGTCTATACCACTTCCATGGTCCCCCTTGTACCACATCTGTACCACCTCCATAGTCTGCCTTATACAACGTCTATACCACCTCCATGGTCCCCCTTGTACAACGTCTATACCATCTCCATGGTCCCCCTTGTACAATGTCTGTACCACCTCCATGGTCCCCCTTGTACAACTTCTGTACCACCTCCATGGTCCCCCTTGTACAACATCTATACCACCTTCATAGTCCCCCTTGTACCAAGTCTGTACCACCTCCATGGTTCCCCTTGTACAACGTCTATACCACCTCGATGGTCCCCCTTGTACAACGTCTATACCACCTCCATGGTCCCCCTTGTACAACGTCTGTACCACCTCCATGGTCCTACTTGTACAACATCTGTACCGCCTCCATGGTCCCCCTTGTACAACATCTGTACAACCTCCATGGCCCCCCCTTGTACAACGTCTATACCACCTCCATGGCCCCCCATGTACAACGTCTATACCACCTCCATGGTCCCCCTTGTACAACGTCTGTACCTTCTCCATGGTCCCCCTTGTACAACATCTGTTCCACCTCCATGGTCCGCCTTTGTACAACGTCTGTACCTCCTCCATGGTCTCCCTTGTACAACATCTGTACCACTGTCATGGTCCCCCTTGTACAACGTCTATACCACCTCCATGGCCCCCCTTGTACAATGTCTGTACCATCTCCATGGTCTCCCTTGTACAACGTCTATACTACCTCCATGGTCCCCCGTGTACAACGTCTGTACCACCTCCATGGTCCCCCGTGTACAACCTCTGTACCACCTCCATGGCCCCCCTTGTACCACGTCTGTACCACCTCCATGGTACCCCTTGTACAACGTCTATACCACCTCCATGGTCCCCCATGTACAACGTCTATACCACCTTCATGGTCCCCCATGTACAACGTCTATACCACCTCCATGGTACCCCTTGTACAACGTCTATACCACCTCCATGGTCCCCCTTGTACAATATCTGTACCACCTCCATGGCCCCCCCTTGTACAACGTCTATACCACTTCCATGGCCCCCTTGTACAACGTCTATACCACCTCCATGGTCCTACTTGTACAACGTCTGTACCACCTCCATGGTCCCCCATGTACAACGTCTATACCACCTCCATGGTCCCCCATGTACGTCTATACCACCTCCATGGTACCCCTTGTACCACGTCTGTACCACCTCCATGGTACCCCTTGTACAACGTCTATACCACCTCCATGGTCCTACTTGTACAACGTCTGTACCACCGTCATGGTCCCCCTTGTACAACGTCTGTACCACCTCCATGGCCCCCCTTGTACAACGTCTGTACCACCACCATGGTCCCCCTTGTACCACGTCTGTACCACCTCCATGGTACCCCTTGTACGTCTATACCACCTCCATGGTCCCCCGTGTACAACGTCTGTACCACCTCCATGGTCCCCCTTGTACCACGTCTGTACCACCTCCATGGTACCCCTTGTACAACGTCTGTACCACCTCCATGGCCCCCCTTGTACAACGTCTGTACCACCTCCATGGCCCCCCTTGTACAACATCTGTACCACCTCCATGGCCCCCCTTGTACAACATCTGTACCACCTCCATGGTCCCCCTTGTACAACATCTGTACAACCTCCATGGTCCGCCTTGTACAACGTCTGTACCACTTCCATGGTCCCCCTTGTACAACATCTGTACAACCTCCATGGTCCGCCTTGTACAACGTCTGTACCACCTCCATAGTCCCCCTTGTACCACGTCTGTACCACCTCCATGGCCCCCCTTGTACAACGTCTATACCACCTCCATGGTCCCCCTTGTACACCGTCTGCACCACCACCATGGTCCCCCTTGTACAACGTCTGTACCACCACCATGGTCCCCCTTGTACCACATCTGTACCACCTCCATAGTCCGCCTTGTACAACGTCTATACCATCTCCATGGTCCCCCTTGTACAACGTCTGTACCACCTCCATGGCCCCCCTTGTACAACATCTATACCACCTCCATGGTCCCCCTTGTACAACATTTATACAACCTCCATGGTCCCCCTTGTACAATGTCTGTACCACCTCCATGGTCCCCCTTGTACAACGTCTATACCACCTCCATGGTCCCCCATGTACAACCTCTGTACAACCTCCATGGTCCCCCATGTACCACGTCTGTACAACCTCCATGGTCCCCCTTGTACCACGTCTGTACAACATCCATGGTCCCCCTTGTACAATTATCCCTTGATAGTTTCCTCTCCTTAGCCATGATCCTCTCCGTTCTTCTCTCCATCTTCCCGCTATATCTCTACAACCTCGATCTATTCTTCATTCCCATTTCTCTATATATCCATATACTCTATCCTCTTTATTCTTTGTCTGTCTTCCCTGTTTTTATCTTCCTCCTCTCTTCTGATTGTATTTATCCATTTTCTCTTATTGTTCCATATCCTCTTCCTACGCTTTGTTTTCCTCCTGATAATTTGGATGAGTTACTCACTATAATCTCTTCCCATGAAATAGATCATTAACCCAATCCTCAATCTCTAAATAGTGATGGATGTCAGCCCGCTCTAAAGTTTCCTTTCCTATCTCAATTGGAATATTATCAGTCCCTGGTAAATTGTCAGGTTTTTCTTGCCCTGGGTATCTTATCTGTCCTTCCCAAGACTGGCTGTAGTCAAATAACTGTATATCTACCTGTTTATCAGGTTATCTCCCCTTAAACAAGATATAGACATGGTCAATGTTATACATCTTACTAAAGAGACACAGCTGAATACTCCCCCCCCCCCCCCCCCCCCCCCCCCCCCCCCCCCACAAAAGCCGTTACCCCTCTAGATCTGTATGTAGAGTATAAGTGATCAAGTCTAGCAATAATGAAGTTATATACCAGGGCCCTGTTGTTCAAAAGGTGGTTAGCTTAATCACTATATAACAACATTTTTCGACCTTTAATGATTTTGTCAATATACAAGGCAAAATCTCACAGTTTTGCATGTAAATTCACTCTACTAAATATNCCCATCCCCCTCACTCCCTAGTTTGATTTATTACTTAAACTTCTCCCCTCCACACACACACACATCTCCCTCCAAACTGAAACTCCATCTACAATTTCATACCCTAGAACATTATCAATATATTCAATCTCCCGTCATATATTCTCACACATATCATTAAGACCTCCCCCCTCCCCATCCTCACACCCATTAAAATGAATCTCCTTCCTCTATAGGAATCAGATCACCCACACTTCTTTTCTGCAATAACCCCCCCCCCTCCATGAGAATCTTATCTACTCCTTCTCCATGAGGACATGTTTTGTGGGCACTTAAGTTGTGTGTTTAGAAAACTCTGATGGTTCTGCGTCTGTTTCCAAACATTTGAGAAGTGAGCACTGCAGCTGCAGTCAGTTCCACATTGTGTATCATTATCTTCAGGCAGGAAAATATACAAAAAGGAATCGGATACGGAAAAAAATGTGAAACATTCTTTCAGGGAACACAACTCTTGTGTTATCTGTTAAAGTTAAATATGCAATGTTTGTCAGTAATTACATGTAATAAAAACAAAATGTGCAGCATTTCAAAACATTTTCCTCAGATACCAAAGTCCTAGCATAAATTATTGGATACACATTCTAATTGAAATCTTGAATGTTATCAAAACTGTTTTTATGGTTCATGCGTAATAATTATGTTATATCCGTTCTGTTATTTCAATAATTAAATATTATTAGACTTTATTTAGAGTTGATAGTAAATGAGCCAAAAGCTCTTCTTCCACATTAGTCTGACAAAAAAGGAAGGCAGTACTGGGGCCACATTCCCTAACACTGATGGAAGTCAGGTTCTTCAGAGAACAAAGGTCAGGATTAGAGTTGACTATTGTGTTTGAGAAAAGTATGATTAAATTTGATTCATTTGAGTTTGAAAGTCAATCAATATGTTCAAGTTTCAGATAGTACATTTATTCCACTTGTTCCGATTACAGTTTGGTCAAGTATTTGACTCCTTTTAGTTTGAGTGCCCTAATTGACGGTTTATCAATATCTTTAAAAAAATACTGGTTTGTTAGGAAAAAAATGGACATGCATGGTGTACTATCCAGTAATACATGGTCATTGACCAATGATGTGGTAGATTTTAAGAAAATCTTCAGATATGATCTTCACTAATAGATATAATATGCTTATAAGTAACATATGTAGGTATATATAATAGAAATGATACTTGTTTATTTTGTTTATTTTATAGATGTACACATCCATTCATGTGCTTGGCACAGTCTGTATTTGTACAAAACCTTGTGATACTGTATCTGTGACGTGAAATAAGTTACATATGTGTGGTATTGGTTTGATATAAACGTCTGGTAATTAAAACCTTTGGACCTCAGGGTAAATATGGTACATGTATGTACAATGTACTATTCCCTGGCCTGTACAATACTAACAGTCTTTCAATCTTACATTGTAGTCAGGAAATCTAAGGAATGATTCTGTAACACAAGCCAAATACTTAGGAGCATTTGAGCCAATTTGATGCTGTTCTGAATGTGTTATTCACAGGCCCCTCACTGATTCCAGTATGGTAATTATTGAAACGGATAAATCTGTTTCAAATTGTTTCTTTTTCTCATAATTTCATGAAAGGGGTTTTGAATTGCGGTGCTATGTTTGTAACTTGATCGTAGCCTGTGTGACAAGTAATTGTAGCCTGCTGTGGTCGGATGTGAGGGCCAGTGTGTTTATGAGATGAAGCTGTGAGGTTACGAGGGCTGAACTGTGAGGCAGAGAGCAGTAATTTAGTCAGCTGTCTAATTTACATTTGGAAACTGGCTGTCACACACAAACTCAAACACACGCCTGTCACATCAACGTTTTCCTTGATTTTCAGGTCAGGAAGATTCACTGCAGCCGTAAATGAATTTCTTTAATCTGACAACCAGGGGTGACAATTAAAGCTCGTTGGCTTGTCCTAGTTATGGGATTTTAAGGAGATCATTTCCACCAGGCTGTCTCTAGTTATAACATATTGCAAAGACGAAAATGTGAAAGTAGTGTATCGAAGAAAACGTTCTCCAAACATCATATTAATCTGTTAAACATACTTAAAGGATTTTTTTATCTCGTAGAAAAATCTTCTTATATATACCATAAAGTAAAAGAAAGTTACATAAAAGTTGAATTAGTATCACAGAACAAGAGATCCATTGGTCCTGTGTCGATGACCTGTTTAGCTCACCTGGAACAAAATGCCTGTTTACTCAGCTTATGGTATAGCATTTTTCCATTGTTTTTATCTAGGCTATCCCTCATCATTTTTCCATTGTTTTTATCTAGGCTATTTACCCTTGTCCACTTTTCATTTATACCCTTCTCTTCAACATTTGTCATATCTACCATCTTGTATAAAAGACACACAATTCTCTCAAGATCGTACAGTCTAGTTGTGTAATTAATTTAACTCTTTCACCCCTGAAAACACATTTGAACTCTGCCAATTCATAGGTTGGAATAGTTTATTAAGAAATGTCAGGGGTGAATGAGTTAAGGAATGATTCTCCAATGAAAACAAAGTATTTGAGAGCATTTTGATTCACCAACTTGATGCTTGCTCTGAATGCTTACCTGGTAGTTCAAGGCCCACTCGCTGGTTCCAGTGTAGTAAAATTCTGTTTAAAAATGTTTTGTATAGTTTACATCATATTTTAACAAAAAAAATGTTTGGTTTAAAAACTGCAAATCAATTTGATTTTCCATTCAAAGATTTATCTGCTGGACATAGGGAAACTTTTGCACTGTCCAATAGTTAGCCTTCACTGTTTTAATCCATATTTGCCCAGAGCTAATTTTGTCCTTCACATATAATTACTATATACAATGTACATGATGTTGTGCACTTAAAATATTTGCTATCATCATACTTTAGCCCTCATTGTATAGAGCGAAAAAGGTAAAAATTAAACTGTGATGTGAATTTTCTGGTGTTCTGTATTAGATTAACCTACGATAGTTGCTCTCCCTATATATATAAGTTATAAACAGTAAAACCTTGTTATACTGCCACCATTTGTCCAGAGAAATTTTGGCATTATAAAGAAACGACTTTGGTAATGAATTAAGGGAAATATTCAAAGAAATTTGTAAGAAAAAGAAAAAAAGAACCTTGAAATAGTTTGAAGTGAGGTGGTAAACAGAAATAGGGTTTTACTGTACAGAATATCATAAGTTAAGATTGAAATATTTACTTTTCTATTACAGGGAATGGTGGTGAACGGATTTGTGAATGTCGTGATTTCAAGTGTAGAGCGACGTTACGACCTAAGCAGTACGGAGTCTGGGGCCATCGCGAGTTGTTATGACATTGCCTCTGTGTTATGTTTGATTCCTGTGAGTTACTTTGGTGGGCTCGGCTGTAAGCCCCGATACCTGGGGATTGGGGTGTTTGTGATGGGGCTAGGATCACTCATGTTCGCCCTACCACAGTTTATCTCCGGGCTGTATGAGATGGGAGGTCCGGAGGGGCCCAACTTGTGTGGTGAGACGAGTAACACATCCCTCGAGCACTGTATGTCCAGTACAGGTCCCACAGGCCTTTCCCACTACAAATACATCTTCTACTTGGGACAGTTAATGCATGGTGCTGGCGCGGCACCTCTCTATACCCTCGGGACGACTTACCTCGATGACAACTTGCCAGTCACATCCTCCTCCATGCATCAGGGTGGGTTTTCAGTTTACTTATAAACTCATAACCACAAACATTGTGTTGGTAAAACAGCAACCGAAATAAATGTACGTGTCATTTGATAGACTTTGTGAGTCTGCTTTCTCTTCAAGGCTATATTTTAATTTTGAGACCATGTGTCAGTCGGGGGCAAATATTAAAAGTGAAAGGACTAATACGTATCTAACAGAATATTCTACACAGCCTGTAATCTGCTCAGTTAAAAACACACCTTGATTTGAGTGAATTATTATTTGTTTAATATATAGTATTTATATAGTTAAACAGCACTGTTGGTGCTATGTCTTACCAGAACAGACATGTACCACAGCCAGGTAACTTACCTGTACTGACTGATTATATACCACACCCAAGTAACTTACCTGTACTGACTGATTATATACCACACCCAGGTAGCTAACCTGTACTGACTGATATTATACCACACCCAGGTAACTTACCTGTACTGACTGATTATATACCATACCCAGGTAGCTAACCTGTACTGACTGATTATATACCATACCCAGGTAACTTACCTGTACTGACTGATTATATACCACACCCAGGTTACTTACCTGTACTGACTGATTATATACCACGCCCAGGTAACTAACCTATACTGACTGATTATATACCACACCCAGGTAACTTACCTGTACTGACTGATTATATACCACACCCAGGTAGCTATAACCTATACTGACTGATTATATAACACACCCAGGTAACTTACCTGTACTGACTGATTATATACCACACCCAGGTAGCTAACCTGTACTGACTGATTATATACCACACCCAGGTTACTTACCTGTACTAACTGATTATATATCGAAATCGATGATGCTGAATCACAAGCTCCAAGGGAGATAATTTACTCAAATATCACTACAATATGTCAGCGGCAATTAACCTGCTCATTATCACCTAATAACAACTGAAAAAAGATAAATTAATATGAAACATGACTTTCTTGGCCGATACTATTTATATTACCATACTTTACACATTACAGAGTTCTCAGGCCTATCTGAGGTTTTGTTTTCTACCTGGTATTCTAATGAATGTACAGACATATAACATGGGTGTGAATTAGCAATCCAGAAACTGAGAGGTCAAATATTGACATCTTTCTGTTTTACAGGGTTGTTCTATTTCTGTTTTACAGGGTTGTTCTATTTCTGTTTTACAGGGTTGTTCTACGGTTGCGCTATCCTGGGACCAGCGGTGGGATACTTGGCTGGGGGAGCCTTCCTCGACCTGTACGTGGACATCGACAAGGGATCCAGTCCCAGGTATGGATCAGTGATACTAAACAGTGTGACTAACCTGTGTTTCGGTCACCAGGGCCAAAGACTCGAGTGTCCTGTTGTAAACCTGTTTGTGTACACGTGTCAGATGAGAGTCACATGATAACATAAACAAATGTAAAAATAACAGTCACAACAGGTTAATTTGTTTTCCAAAATTTCTACATTACACTAATGTCTTATAGTGGAACTGGACTGGATTGATCACCGGCATCTAGGTAGAGCGTCTGTCTTGAGACAACACTATAAAGTCTATGTTGAGACTTTTCAATGAGACAGCACTAATACAATCTATGTTCGTAGGTCGTCTCAAAGAGGTTCACATATTATCCGTGGTTATAAGGCCTTTACAACCAGCCAATATCTTTCTCATCTTCCTGGGTAGCATACAGCTTGGGTGCTGCCACATCGGGCCTCACAGCTAGCATTCAACAATTCTAGCACTGCCCAGGCACATATTCATTTACAGCTAAGTAGACTAGAACAAGCATAATAAAGTATCTTGTTCAAAGATACAACACAGTGGAGTGACGTGACTCGAACCTGCAACCCTTTGGTCACGAGCCCTGCGTCCTACCACTAGACTACCGAGCCTCCAGTTACCTAAGCTTTTAATAAAATGCTTAACCCAATGTCCCAACCCATCATATCATGTCTACCCTTGGGTCCATGTCCTTCACAGAACCAAACGGCCATGTTGTGTCCTCTGTTACAGCCTCTCCCTGTCTGGGCCTCGCTATGTCGGTGCATGGTGGGTTGGTTTCCTCCTCAGTGCTGCCCTTGCCTTCATAGTGGCTATTCCTCTTTGTGGCTTCCCCAGCAACCTTCCAGGTAAGTAATGCCTTAATCCTAAACATTCCTTTTATTTGTTCCATCAGGTAAGTATTTTGTCTTAATGGTAGACTGTCTGAAAGATTAAGGATACCCCACTTCTCTAAACTTTGCTCAGAAAGATTATTTTCATGTTTTTCGACTTAGTGGATTCAATTCTAAATTGTATCGCTTGTGTATCACCAGCATCAGAATTTCCTCAATTTCATGACATCACATCTTAGTTTCCCACTGTAATTTCATGCCCATGAAACAGTGTTATTCGTATTTGAGTGACTTTCGCTACGTCTCCTTCACTAATTCATTTCCACCACTAAAATTTGACCATATACTCACTGCTCAGCCTATCAAAGCCATAAAATGCAAGATTTTATGAGACAGCAACTCATTTGCATTCATATGGGAAAGAAAGGCTTTACACTGTATTTAGGTACTCAGCATTATGTAGGCTTTGTTCCCATATACTTCCTGTACACCTGTCTGTATCTATATGTTATAATTTATTGCAGAAAATGACATCTGCGCTAATTTATTAACTTAGGAACTACTTTTCTGCTAATTCAAGTGTGTACTTATAATAAAGCCCTGACTTAGGAACTACTTTAAATTTTCTGCTAAATTTAAGTGTGTACTTATAATAAAGCCCTGGCTTAGGAACTACTTTTCTGCTAAATTTAAGGGTGTACTTGTAATACAGCCCTGACTTAGGAACTACTTTTCTGCTAAATTTAAGGTTGTACTTGTAATAAAGTCGTGACTTAGGAACTACTTTTCTGCAAATTTAAGGGTGTACAGATGTACTTGTAATAAAGTCCTGACTTAGGAACTACTTTTCTGCTAAATTTAAGGGTGTACAGATGTACTTGTAATACAGCCCTGACTTAGGAACTACTTTTCTGCTAATTTAAGGGTGTACTTGTAATAAAGCCGTGACTTAGGAACCACTTTTCTGCTAAATTTAAGGGTGTACTTATAATAAAGTCTAATAAAAACTAAGTCTATAATTGTCATTGACAGGATCATGGAGGTTTAGGGCAGAACATGGGAAGGAGGTTTACAGGACGAGACATACAGTGTCGGAGCCTGAGTATGAGCCAGACAAAAAGAAACTAATGGTGATGAGGATTCTCACTTCTGTCCGTGTGCTGTTGTTGAACCCGACTTTCATGTTCCTGAACTTAGCGGCAGCATGTGAAGGTAGATCTACTAATTTCCATTAAAGTTAAGACAGAACCTTTTTTCTTCTTTTACCTTTCTTGTCTAGTATCTACTTAAATTTCTGGTCAAGAAATAGTTTTAATTAAAAATGTTTACTTAAAAGTAAGATCCTGAATATCAGCAATCACCAAGTATTCATTGTAATGACAACTGTACATTGTTTCAAAATTAGAGGCAACCCTTCTGTATATTGAGATATATGGCAACAACACAGACATTCCATGTTGCAGTGTTTTCTCATCTGTACAAGGTCAATGTGACACCTGAACGATGAGACATCAGTTTGACACCTGTTACATCTGTTACAGGAAATGTTCTAGCTGGATTTGCCACCTTTACACCCAAGTTTATCCAGGAGCAGTTCAGCATTCCGTCATCCAAGGCAGCCATGATTGTTGGTGAGTTCAGGAGTCCCATATATATACCACTGCCTACAACTAGCTATGCATGAGAAACTTATTACTGTCATGACTATAGCTTTGATCAATCATTTCAGAAAAGAAAACTATATTAACCTTGCAATGCAGAAGGTTTATTAAATTTAGTACGGATGAAATATACAAAAAATAATCAACATCAGTGTACTGAGTGTAAAACTGCAATGTGGCCGTATACCAGGATTCCAACCATGAACCCCCAATCACAATACAGTAGCTGTAACAGCTGAGCTACCTTATCACCAATAGATCATCCAAAACCAAATTAAAGGGAGGTTACTGTGTATTAAAAAACTATATTGGAGTTCTCTAGTGTTTTGCTTGCAGTGGGTCAGGGATCCTTAATTGTGTGATATTGCTTTGTATCAAGAGTTATCTCCCATTTATTTATTAGTGTAGCTTTATGTATTTTGACTTTTATGTTGTCAGAAGTGGTATAATATAATGACAAAGTTAATGTGCTTATAACATATCTGAAATGCTGAGATATAAAGTAATTTTACGTTAAACATAAATGACATATGTAACAATTTTGTAGGTTTTGCTGCTATTCCTGCTGGAGGTGGAGGCACATTTCTTGGGGGGTACCTGGTGAAACGATACAAACTAAGGATGAAGGGAATCATTCGTTTGTGCCTAGGGCTTACTCTGCCCTCTTTAATCCTGGCTCTTTGCTTCATCATCCACTGCCCCAACCAGGCATTCACAGGAGTCAATGTACCATACAGGACAACACAGAACAGGTAAGTTACTCATCCTTAACTCAAAGTAATTAGGGTACCATACAAGACAACAAAGAACAGGTAAGTTACTCATCCTTAACTCAAAGGAGTCAGGGTACCATACAGGACAACACAGAACAGATAAGTTACTCATCCTTAACTCAAAGGAGTCATTGTACCATACAGGACAGCACAGAACAGGTAAGTTACTCATCCCTAACTCAAAGGTGTCAGTGTACCATACAGGACAACACAGAACAGATAAGTTACTCATCCTTAACTCAAAGGAGTCAGGGTACCATACAGGACAACCCAGAACAGGTAAGTTACTCATCCTTAACTCAAAGGAGTCAATGTGCCATACAGGACAACACAGAACAGATCTGTTACTCATCCCTAACTCAATGGAGTCAGTGTACCATACAGGACAACACAGAACAGATCTGTTACTCATCCCTAACTCAAAGGAGTCAGGGTACCATACAGGACAACCCAGAACAGGTAAGTTACTCTTCCTTAACTCAAAGGAGTCAATGTGCCATACAGGACAACACAGAACAGAACTGTTACTCATCCCTAACTCAAAGGAGTCATTGTACGATACAGGACAGCACAGAACAGGGAAGTTACTCATCCTTAACTCATAGGAGTCAGGGTACCATACACGACAACACAGAACAGGTAAGTTACCCATCCTTAACTCAAAGGAGTCAATGTGCCATGCTGGACAACACAGAACAGATCTGTTACTCATCGCTAACTCAAAGGAGTCATTGTACCATACAGGACAGCACAGAATAGGTAAGTTACTCATCCCTAACTCAAAGGTGTCAGTGTACCATACAGGACAACACAGAATAGATCTGTTACTCATCCCTAACTCAAAGAAGTCAATGTACCATACAAGACACACAGAACAGGTAAGTTACTCACCCTTAACTCAAAGAAGTCAATGTACCATACAAGACACACAGAACAGGGAAGTTACTCATCCTTAACTCAAAGGTGTCAGGGTACCATACAGGACAACCCAGAACAGATCTGTTACTCATCGCTAACTCAAAGGAGTCAGGATACCATACAGGACAACACAGAACACGTAAGTTACTCATCCTTAACTCAAAGGAGTCATTGTACGATACAGGACAGCACAGAACAGGTAAGTTACCCATCCTTAACTCAAAGGAGTCAATGTGCCATACAGGACAACACAGAAGAGGTAAGTTACTCTTCCTTAACTCAAAGGAGTCAGGGAACCATACAGGACAACACAGAAAAGATCTGTTACTCATCCCTAACTCAAAGGAGCCAGGGTACCATACAGGACAACACAGAACAGGTAAGATACTCATCCTTAACTCAAAGGAGCCAATGTACAATACAAAACAACACAGAACAGGTAAGTTACTCATCCTAACTCAAAGGAGTGAAAGTTCCATACAGGGTAACACTGAAAGGGGTCAATTTTAATGTAATGCTACCACATCCAGAATCGGACTAGTCCATTTGTATCATCAACACGGACTAGTCCATTTGTATTATCAACACGGACTAGTCCATTTGTATCATTAGCAAGGACTAGTCCATTTGTATCATCAGCACGGACTAGTCCATTTGTATCATCAGCACGGACTAGTCCATTTGTATCATCAACACGGACTAGTCCATTTGTATCATCAACACGGACTAGTCCATTTGTATCATCACCACAGTGGCACGTACAGAATTTCGTCTTGAATATTTGTGTATTGCTTTTGGATTTTGACGATGTTTTATTTTGACGATGTTTTATTCCACTTTTCTCAATATTACCTTTAGATTAGATTGAGAAATATACAATATATAATATAATTGTTTAATAATAATGTATTTCTTTACAGGACAAGTGGTATCGGAGTAGTGGATGCCTGTCATCAGTCATGTGACTGTTCGCACGAGGACGAGTATCACCCTGTGTGTGGCAGTGATGGGAGTATGTATTTCTCACCATGTTACGCAGGCTGTACTACAACTACCAGGGACAGCCATACTCAGGTAGCTATCTCATCTTAATTCAAAGCTAAATAAATCAGAGTAATTAGTCTTAAATCCTTTTTCTTTCATACAAACTAAATAATGAAGAATTGAATATCTGAAGTAAATATGTATACAATTCTACAACCTTTAGAAGATCACTGATGTAAACAGTTGTTTACTCTCCACATCACTATATGGCAGAGTCCGCATGATAACAATTTTAATTTAGAATCTGAGTTACTTCCCCTTCATTATAGTAAGGTTTTCATGGAAAATAAAACTCTGCATAAATATATTCTCTTCTAGATATGAAAATCACTATAATTTGAAATAGTAAGATACCTCATAATTTGTTTTACGGACATTCAATTTAGATCCTAATTGAGATCACCAGTTGTTTAAACTTGTCTTGTGTATTGTAGAAGTCATGCTGGTGTTGATAACATTAAGGCTGGATTTTGTGTATTAAGATAAGATGTTGATAGGATGACGATGCACATGGTGTTATTTTCACAGCATTAGGTGAATCACCCTGATTTAGATTTGACTTTAAGATCCGGGGTAGTCCAGACCAGCAACATGACAACATGCAAAGATCACATAACAAATGAACAATGTTGTGGAAAATTTTAAAAAGTTTATGAAATGTTGAGACATTTTTGCATTATATGGGTAATGTAAACAATTGGTACCGTTATATTGGTTTTGAGCATAAGACTTAGCACCACTTAATAGGTATGACCTGTAAGTAGTTCTAGAAAATAAAGCATTAAAAGGTTGTTGCACCTAATTTCCACCATTGTTGATTCTTCAAAGAATGTTATCCCCATTTAGATTTTAATTGTACATATGATCATGGTCGCCTTACACTAGCTGATTGGCTGATTTAGTTGTGGGAGTCCTTTAATGAATGTTAGAGACACTCTAACATTTGTATAGAATCCTGTATTACACATTGAAGATAGAATTTAGTGGTTATATGGAGTATTCTTAATCATGTTGGTAGGTTTACCATAACTGTAGCTGTGTCCACCCCACGTCACATGACAGCCAGCAGGCAGTCGATGGCAAATGTGACAGTACCTGTAAGCTTCTCCCTATCTTCATGCCCATATTTGGATTATTGATGCTGTTGACCTTCACCTGCAGCATGCCTGCACTTGCGGCCACTCTAAGGTAAGTTGTGAAGGAGTTATGGCCCTTTAACTGCTATTGTGCTTTACCTGTTGGGCTATATTTCTTCGTTTCACCTACAGTTGTAAAAGTGTGTATGTAAGTAAGTATTTTGGAACAGAGTTATGTCCCTTGGTAAAATTTTACAGGATTTGGTTTGGAAGTATGAATTGCTTACAATACACTTTTCTTTGTTTTATAAGATTGTCACAAGGCAGCCTTACTTCTACTTCTATCTATTTTATCAGGTGTGTACCTCCTGAGGAGCGGTCGTTTGCCCTGGGAATACAGTGGATCATCGCTAGGTGTTTAGGTAATTATCAACCTCAGCTCTAGTCATCCACTTACAGTAAAAGCAAGTCCGGCATTTTTCCTTCCCCGTTATGCCCTGTTATGTTTGTTGCCCATATAAAATATGTCCAGCCATGGGGAGTGGTATGCGGTCTTGTGTCTTTGTAGACAAACATTTTGTTGAAGGAGGGAGAAAGATTTAGTGTAATTGATTAATTAAAATAATGTGGATAAGTTTCAGTATATACCCTGTAAATAGAAATACAGTAATGTGGATAAGATTCAGTATATTAACCCTGTACTTAGAAATACAGTAATGTGGATAAGTTTCAGTATATTAACCCTGTACTTAGAAATACAGTAATGTGGATAAGTTTCAGTTTATTAACCCTGTACATAGAAATACAGTAATGTGGATAAGTTTCAGTATATTATCCCTGTACATAGAAATACAGTAATGTGAATAAGTTTCAGTATATTAACCCTTTACATAGAAATACAGTAATGTGGATAAGTTTCAGTATATTAACCCTTTACATAGAAATACAGTAATGTGGATAAGTTTCAGTTTATTAACCCTGTACATAGAAATACAGTTATGTGGATAAGTTTCAGTATATACCCTGTACATAGAAATACAGTAATGTGGATAGGTTTCAGTATATACCCTGTACATAGAAATACAGTAATGTGGATAAGTTTC
>NW_018404850.1:183248-220527 GCF_002113885.1 Mizuhopecten yessoensis | reverse complement strand
ACCCTGTACATAGAAATACAGTAATGTGGGTAAGTTTCAGTATATTAACCCTGTACATAGAAATACAGTAATGTGGGTAAGTTTCAGTATATTAACCCTGTACATAGAAAACGTTTCTGTTTACCAGGATCCATCCCAGGCCCATTGTTGTTCGGGACGTTGATAGACGTGTCGTGTGTGTTATGGCAGAGAGATTGTGGACAAGATGGCTCCTGCTTTTTCTATGACAATCAGAACATGAGCAATAATCTTTTATCTGTGGGACTTGTTGGGAAATTCTTGTCTACACTGTTCTTCCTGCTGGCCCTTCTTCTCTACAGAGGGGCCCCACAAGAGGGCAGTGCTGACCCATCTGATAAGGACAGTGGTGCTACTTCTCTGTCATCAAAAGAACTACCAAGGGAAACTATCCAACATGGTCACCGTCAAAGGGAGACAACCCACAGTATAGACACGCTCACTTCCTCTCTACAGGACGAGTTACCTAACAACAACGATATACTGTTTATTGACTGTGACGAGGTCATTGATGCAGAAACAAAGTTGACAACACAGGATATGCTTTTGTTGACTTAAAATCTTATTTATTTTATTGAATTCGTTTGTATTGCAGGCTAGCTCAGATCTTTTTTCAGATCTTTATATTTGTACTTTACATATAATGTAAAATAATTAAGACATTCAAAAAATTGTTTAGATATGTATATTTGTTTTTCACTTTTATCTTTTATGAAACATTCTAGCTCATGCCAAAAAACACAAAGGAACCTTGTGTGATCTGAGATGTAGAATCAAACATACAGCGTTTGTATTTCAGCTCACCAAGTCTGAAGGACTTCCTTACAATCTATACATTCTAATTCATATCGGCTAAACCTCTGACAGTAATAATGATTTTAAGTTATTTTGTGTGGGTTTTTAATGACATCAGGTCACTCTGCCATGGATTACCGATGTCAGTAACATTCAAAGTAAGGCAGATAACATTGACCTATTTGGGTTCATGCTATTGTTTGTGACATCATTTCAAGACATGTTAAGAGTCAGCAAAGATCTGTGATGTCATTAAAAATAACGATCAGGGCTCCATATTAAAATTAGAAGTTTACGGGCAGTATTTCCTAGTTACACTGTTGCTAATTATTTATACTGACCAATCAGATACCATTTTACATCTCAAATGTATTAGAATGAACGACTCCTGTCCTGCTTCCTATGTTTGCACTGACAGTGTACGAGGATGAATTATGAATTGTCTGTCCTAGAGCCAAATAGATAGAAGTAAGGTTTATATAGTTTTAATGTATTTTATACCTGTAATGTTATTATTTATTGTGTATAGTATTTCCAGTTTTGATTACTGACTAATGAGAACTTTATATTTTATTTGGTGCATTTTCTACGAATAAATGGCTTGAGGAATAGGTTGCTTTCCAGAATGAATAAGTTGTGAAAATTGTGTTTTTGTGTTTCTGTGTGTTATAATGGAGATTCGTTGTTTACAATAATCTCATCAACTGTCAACGTTTTTCACATCACCATAGTACAACTTTTTCCAATTACAAATGTCACTTCATAAACCATCGTTAAACAAGTGTATGCATCACAAAACTTAAAATATTAAACAAAACATTCCATCCAATAAATAGGTCAAGTGTAATTATATAATTATTGTATAAACTGTTGTCAAGGTTACAGAACACATTGATGACCTCGTGACAGGATTCACTCTGTACTACAAGATGATAGGTGATGATGCCTTTGTAATAATACCTATTTATTTTCACAATAAAGTAGATGTACTTTGTAGTTTTTATAACGTATTATTGAAAATCTGTCATTTACATTGTAAATGTCTTTAATTTAGCAGCATATTGCCCTGAAATGTAGGTATTGTGTAATTGTGATGTTGGCGTAATTAAAATGTTTGTCATTGTGTGACTGTTGTAAATGTTTGTGTAATTTTGTAATCTATCTTTGCAGGTGCCATTACTTGGGTGTCACTTTGCAACAGACTTACGTAAATGTATTTTCTGTAATTTTGTATTGATGTGTATTTTTCTGTAATTTTGTATTGATGTGTATGAAAATGTAAATGTTTGAATTTGTAATTTTGAACATTGTCTTGTCGATTGTATTTTGTGACAATCTTGTAATATGAGTTTGTGTAAATGTCTGTCTTGTGAGTAATTTGTAACCAGTCGGTTAAAATGTAATTTACCGAGATGTCTTTACAGTGTACTTGTGTTAATTTTAGCCACATATCACTTAAATAAAGTAAAAGTGGACATTTTTGTGGTGTTTTGAAGTGCTAGAGTTTTTCAACTGGAGTAAATTAGTGCAAATTTTTTTACATGAGAATACTGATTATAGATATATAGATTTCAGTACCATTGTCTACGTGTAAATTTCCACACTTCAGTCAGCTTATACCGTAGTCACAAAGTGAACATTTCCTCACACGAAAATTTCCACTTTTACAGTAAACAAAAAATGTAGTTTTGTATACACATCAGTATATAAACCAGCTGTGTTTAATGTTTCGTTGATATAAACGGTTGTTGTTGCGAGGTTTTAATTCTCGGCGAGACAGGGATCCTAGGAAATTGTACACACGGGATTATTGACTTGGTATGTGAACTTATTTTGACATCAGTCATAGCTTGACAAAGGGACCCGTTGGTCTTGAAATGCGACACATTTGATACATACACTGTTTGTGTAGAAAGTAAAACTTTGATATAACATATTTCCAAACTGATGAATCTTATTGAAGATATTTTGACATCAGTTCTTGTGAATAACTATTTGATAATGAAAAGTGCAATATACATTCAAGTCTGTAATATATGAATATAAACATTATTTCTGTGCGGTTTACACCTAGTATTTAATTAATCAGGTATGTTAGAAATCATGTAATACGGCTCACCTGTATATTATGTTTTGCTTTAATTGCATATTCTATGATTCCATCATGAAACTGAAATCACATGTTACATTGTGGAAACATGCAAATGAGATTTTTCAAAAGCTTAAGGTTTAAAATGTGTTCTGATAATTTAACATTAATTGATCATTTTGTTTTATTTGTTTTTCATATTTAAAGGTGCATGCCTTTACCAGTTTTACAGTTATCCTAAACGTAATGGATGTTTTTTCGACATTCATTGAATTGTCAAACGATGTACCGTTTTTTTCAGTTTTTGTATTGTGATTGTAATCAAATATCATGTTACATCTCTGAGAACAATTATAAAACTTGTCATCAATATTTCAGTATAAACTTATTTAGAGTAGTTAAATAATTCTCCAAAAATTCACAGAATTATCTCCCTTTTTACCTGTCCATGATTCTTCGGTCACCCCCCCAGCTAGCTATGGTTTCTCTGTCACCCGCAGGGTATGGCTGTAAGCATGTCTGAATCAACTGTTGAAGGGAGATGTCATGTGCATATCAGGATAAAAAAAGATTACAAACACTGAAAACTATTGTTTCAAACATAGAATTGGAATAACGGGAGAAAAATAATCGTCTCCTACCTTGTGGGTGTAACAGAGAGATTTCCAACCCTCGGTGTGATTAATTGATTGTTATTAACTTAAGCAGCACACCAGGTTATATTAGGTAACCAAACCATCATCCCTTGTGTTGCAGATTTAACACCCTTAAGGTAAGGGAATGCTCTGTTGGTCATACATATTTTAGCATACAAATGATGGAGAAGACCATTTATATCTGACCATTTATGTGCTCAAGTCATGCTTACATATCACTGACCAGTATTACAAGGTGCTATTTATGTCAGATTTTATGTATATTTTGAATAAAAAATAGATTTTATAGAAATTTGTGTTATACTTTTATTAAGCTTCCAAAACAGAATACATATTCAAGCCATATCAATCCAGTCACCATTAATCCAGATATCCCACAACCCAGTCACCACTAATCCAGATGTCCCACTATCCAGTCACCACTGATCCAGATGTCCCACTACCCAGTCACCACTGATTCAGATGTCCCACTATCCAGTCACCACTAATCCAGATATCTCACCATCCAGTCACCACTGATCCAGATGTCCCACTATCCAATCACCACTGATCCAGATATCTCACCATCCAGTCACCACTGATCCAGATGTCCCACTATCCAATCCCCACTAATCCAGATGTCCTACTATCCAGTCACCACTGATCCAGGTATCTCCCCATCCAGTCCCCACTGGTCCAGATGTCCCACCATCCAGTCTCCACTGATCCAGATATCCCACCATCCAGATTTCCAAGTTCATTTATATGAGAAAAGCTTATAGTACTCCGTCCAAGATAACTACTTGCCAAGTAGCATAACCATATGAGTCATTAT
Organism: Mizuhopecten yessoensis; assembly: GCF_002113885.1. Lineage (NCBI taxonomy): Eukaryota > Metazoa > Mollusca > Bivalvia > Pectinida > Pectinidae > Mizuhopecten > Mizuhopecten yessoensis. The sequence continues at coordinate 216,155 of NW_018404850.1, read as the reverse complement.
TTAGAAGAAGTTGCTCAAAGGTTTTAAAATATTTGATCCATGTGACCTTCAACGTATCCATTTAATGAAACTGGCCAAATATCAATACCTTGGGCTTCCTGGTTGTCCAAGTGTTTTTATAGCTTTTTAAATATTTGACCCCTGTGACACTGAAAATAGGTCAAGGTTATATATTTCAGGAAGCTTTTAAGGACTCAGTCCCAGGTATAAAAATATGAAATATCATTGCTCTAGGCCTCTTGGTAATTCATAAGAAGTTGTTTAAAGGTTTTTAACACAGTAAACCTCATGTAACCTTGAAAGTAGGTCAAGGTCATTAATTTGAGAAAAATGTAAAGCACTGTCCAAGGTACATACTAGCCAAATATAATTTCTCTAGGCCTCTTGGTTATTCAGAAGAAATTGTTTAAAGGTTTTTAACACAGTAAACCCCATGTAACCTTGAATGTAGGTCAAGGTCATTAATTTGAGAAAAATGTAAAGCACTGTCCAAGGTACATACTAGGCAAATATCATTTCTCTGGGCCTCTTGGTTATTCAGAAGAAGTTGTTTAAAGTTTTTTTAACACAGTAAACTATTGTTAACTTGAAAGTAGGCCAAGGTCATTATTTAAGAAATGGTTAAAGAACTTCATATTGGGTTCCTACTGGACAAGTTACGCCATTCTGGGACTCCTAATTGTTAACTTGAAACTAGGTCAAGGTCATTTATTTTACAAACATTATAGCACTCCATCACAGGTACCTACTGGCCAAATATCATGGCCCTAGGTCTTCCAGAAGAAGTCGTTCAACTGAAAAGTTGACAGATGACAGACGACTGACAGACGAAGGACTACAAACCCTTTGTACCAGGTGAACTAAAACACTGAACAGAAAGTGTGTGGGAGTTAGTAAGATATTAATATCTCACCATTTCTTCACCAACATATATACAGGTCATTATGCCAATTGACACTTTTATGAAACAAGCAAGAAATAAAACACAAAATCAGATGTCAGTACATTTAAAACATTTAATAAGTAACAGCTTGCAAAAATAACAATTAACAAATGATAGAACATATTTATACTGTACCAACTCCAGGTTTACAATCATTCTATCACCAAATGATAGAACATATTTATACTGTACATCCCCAGGTTTACAATCATTCTATTACCAAATGATAGAACATATTTATACTGTACCAAATCCAGGTTTACAATCATTCTATCACCAAATGATATAACATATTTATACTGTACCATATCCAGAGTTACAACCATTCTATCTCCAAATGATAGAACATATTTATACTGTACCAAATCCAGGTTTACAATCATTCTATCACCAAATGATATAACATATTTATACTGTACCATATCCAGGTTTACAATCATTCTATCAACAATTGATAGAACATATTTATACTGTACCATCTCCAGGTTTACAACCATCCTATCAACAAATGATAGAACATATTTATACTGTACCATCTCCAGGTTTACAACCATCCTATCAACAAATGATAGAACATATTTATACTGTACATCCCCAGGTTTACAATCATTCTATTACCAAATGATAGAACATATTTATACTGTACCAACTCCAGGATTACAATCATTCTATCACCAAACGATAGAACATATTTATACTGTTCCATCTCCAGGTTTACAATCATTCTGTAAGTTTTACATAATGAGAGAATTATTGAAGTTAACGAAATTTCAATTAAGATTTCTTCTTAACATCAGTAATGCTTCCCTTCACTTATTATCACTCATTAAACTAATACAAGAAATCTAGTTTACAGTTATATTACTGTACACAGCATTGGTTTTATAACAATGTTGTTTTTGTGGATTTTGTTGTTAGGTGATTCTACAAATTCAAAAGTGAATCCATAAAGTCAACTTGACAGTGAAGCATGAATATAACCTACTGGTCAACACTGGTCAACACTCAGTGTAACACTGGTCATGATCTACACTGGTCAACACTGGTCAACACTGGTCATGGTCAACATTGGTCAACACTGGTCATGGTCAACACTGGTCAACCAGAGGTATCCGATCACCATTGAGATACCATCTACTATTATACCATCTATTTAGTACAGTTGTCATATTATATTTTCATTGAGGATAGGTACAAGTATACATCAACATTTTTACTTGAGGAACAAGCTGAACAATGCTGCAGACATTAAAAATTTTCCCCAAATAAATATAAAAAATAACAATAGTTGTAAAAATATAGTAGATTTCATTGAAACATTTTATTATATATATAGAAGTCCCAAACATGTCCAAAATTTCCAAAAACAGAAATTATTTTCCCAAATTAAATCCATATTGTCCTTGTTAGACCCAACATGAACATCCATGCCAAACATTAGGACAATAACACATGTCTAAACGGTACACTACTGAGGACACTTGCACTCAAACTTTAACCGGACAGACGGACGGACGCAAACGCTATACCATAATACGTCCGTCAAAATTTGATATTTTAATAATCACAATATTAACAATATTTTCAAAAACTTATATGTTATGCCATTGAAGTTAAAGACAAAAAAATCTCGGATATTTCTGTAAAGGAAAATCACCAACATATTGCACTACGGTATGGGGTTTCCAATACAGCCGTGAAGGGGTGTTTTTGGCTTCCTGTCTGGTTGTAATTTGACTTTCCAAATTAAAGGTAAAACATTTTCCTACATCTGAAACCACAAAATGTCAACGGTCAAGGAAAGGCATGAAAGAAAGAAAGTTGTCTCCCTTGAACCGGAGATCGATGAAAGTTGATGTTTGTGACACTGTGGTACAAACACCTGAATTGAAATAAAAATAAAATCTTGTTATACTGCCATCAAAACACGAAGTTCACTGTTGGCTTTGTAAAGAGGTACGGATATTTATGAGGGAGTTGTACATGAGATTATGATACGTTTATCAACCCATACTGGCCACGTAGAAACCTCATTAAGTCCAACATTTATCTAGTCTGAAATCTGTATAACATGGCTCTCCTGCTCAGATTAAGTCTCATATCTGTATTGTAGTTTACAGTTTTGAATTTGTGCTTTAGCCTACAGTAGATTGACTGACATTTTTTTGTTTACAATTTGGTTTTCCAGTCTCAATTTAGTCTGAAATGAATTGATTACAATATGACCCTATAACCTAGATTTACTCTGAAATTATTAGGTAATAATTAATATAGTACCTGTAGGCTAGATTTATTCTAAAATCTCTAGTTTACAGTTTGATCCTTTACATACAGTAGGCCCTTCAAACTAAAATTAGTGACCTGAAAAATATACAATTTCGTCACATCATTGTACAGGTAAAATACAAATCGCANAAAATATACAATTTCGTCACATCATTGTACAGGTAAAATACAAATCCCTCACTCAGTCATAGCTTCACAAAGGGACCAGTCGGTCTTGAAACGTTGCGACAGGTTTAATACGTACATTGTTTGTGAAGAAAGTAACACTTTGATATCACATATTACCAAACTGACAAACCTTATTGAAGATCTGAAAACTAGTTTACAATGGGGTTCTGAAAAAGATACGTTTTTTTTTTTATGGAAGACATTGTTATTGTCATATAAATATTAATTTGTGTTAAGATAAAAATTATTCATATATATACTCCAGGTTGTAATATACTGTATTATGTACTATAAATATAAGATAGATTAGAAATGAATACTTAAAAAGGGGAAACAATTGTGATAATCAGCAGGTGGTTGCAGGTGAGCCATATGATCTTGAGTAATTTGTTTTCAGAACATTGATAGCCCTTCACTCCTACTTCTACGTAAGCTACTGAGAAAGTATCAGGAGACATAGTCCATTAGAAAAAGTTGTTTGAATATTTAAACATCTTTGACCCTAGTGACCTCGAATGTGGGTCAAGGCCGGTGATTTATCTAACAATATATATTCTATGGTCATTCACTCCAGCAAGCTACAGACCAAATGCACTGACCATAGAATATGTGGTCCTTCAGAAAAAGTGGTGTGATTTAGGAAAAAATGACAGAAGTGGCAGTGCTGCAATTAGGATCAGGTGAGTTAACGATAAATATTAAATTACAAAATAAAAAAGAAATAAAAAAGGAAAAAAAAGGGGAAAAAACATTTGAGTGTTCTGGTGTATTACATCATAGTTCAGTAGTATAAGACTCTCTCTGTAGTCCATGTACTGGTTCTACAAGGGCTTTCTCTGTTGAAATGGGTGCTGAATTTGTTGTGTCTGAGATTATAAGTTCCATTTTCGTCAATTCAGTAGCAGCAGGTTTTGTTTCTGTTGGTTCAGTATTATACCCATCGTTTATTGAACCTATTTTAGTTTTTATGAACTCTGTTGAAACAGAATCTTTTGACATTTCAGATAATTCAGTTTCTTGTGAGGAGTATTTACTTCCAGACTTGCCATTAGCTTGCTGTTCAACTGCTTTATTTTTAGCTCCACGAACATAGAATACGTAGGCGAAGACGGTCAGTAATGTAGTGACCGCTTTGGCCACTAAAACAATGGCTAGAATGTTGTTACTCATTTTCTGGTTGTCGTAGAAAAAACAAGAGCCTTCGTCACCACACTTCGTGTTCCAGACTAAACAGGACAGATCTATCAGCCATCCAAACAGAATTGGTCCCGGAATAAACCCTGTCAAAACAAAAACAGGACAGATCTATCAGACATCCAAACAGAATAGGTCCAGGAATAAACCCTGTCAAAACAAAATAATAATAACAAGATGTCCACAATGTCTGTGTTGTTCGGCTAACCATATATGTAAATGTAGGTCAATCCTGTATATCGAATTCATTATTCCTGTTTTGGAACAGCGATACAAATGCCATGAACTGTGACGTCTCAATCCAAAATAAAATTGTTACTTGATGTCATAATTAGAAGAGTGACTAATGAAACAGCGTCAAGGGTTTTACCCACTAGTGTTTACTAACTCCTAACAGGTTTATCCAATGAGTCGGGAGTGAGGAAACCTGATAGAACTTGTCGGAGAAAAAATCCTACATATGAGGCTTCAAACAATGGCTAATAATGAAGGTCTCTCAACAGAGTTTAGTTGGACAGAGTTGATCAACCTTTACAATGTAAGGTTACTTACCAAAGCACTTTGTGACACAGAGTTGATCAACCTTTACAATGTAAGGTTACTTACCAAAGCACTTTGTGACACAGAGTTGATCAACCTTTACAATGTAAGGTTACTTACCAAAGCACTTTGTGACACAGAGTTGATCAACCTTTACAATGTAAGGTTACTTACCAAAGCACTTTGTGACACAGAGTTGATCAACCTTTACAATGTAAGGTTACTTACCAAAGCACTTTGTGACACAGAGTTGATCAACCTTTACAATGTAAGGTTACTTACCAAAGCACTTTGTGACACAGAGTTGATCAACCTTTACAATGTAAGGTTACTTACCAAAGCACTTTGTGACACAGAGTTGATCAACCTTTACAATGTAAGGTTACTTACCAAAGCACTTTGTGACACAGAGTTGATCAACCTTTACAATGTAAGGTTACTTACCAAAGCACTTTGTGACACAGAGTTGATCAACCTTTACAATGTAAGGTTACTTACCAAAGCACTTTGTGACACAGAGTTGATCAACCTTTACAATGTAAGGTTACTTACCAAAGCACTTTGTGACACAGAGTTGATCAACCTTTACAATGTAAGGTTACTTACCAAAGCACTTTGTGACACAGAGTTGATCAACCTTTACAATGTAAGGTTACTTACCAAAGCACTTTGTGACACAGAGTTGATCAACCTTTACAATGTAAGGTTACTTACCAAAGCACTTTGTGACACAGAGTTGATCAACCTTTACAATGTAAGGTTACTTACCAAAGCACTTTGTGACACAGAGTTGATCAACCTTTACAATGTAAGGTTACTTACCAAAGCACTTTGTGACACAGAGTTGATCAACCTTTACAATGTAAGGTTACTTACCAAAGCACTTTGTGACACAGAGTTGATCAACCTTTACAATGTAAGGTTACTTACCAAAGCACTTTGTGACACAGAGTTGATCAACCTTTACAATGTAAGGTTACTTACCAAAGCACTTTGTGACACAGAGTTGATCAACCTTTACAATGTAAGGTTACTTACCAAAGCACTTTGTGACACAGAGTTGATCAACCTTTACAATGTAAGGTAACTTACCAAAGCACTTTGTGACACAGAGTTGATCAACCTTTACAATGTAAGGTAACTTACCAAAGCACTTTGTGACACAGAGTTGATCAACCTTTACAATGTAAGGTAACTTACCAAAGCACTTTGTGACACAGAGTTGATCAACCTTTACAATGTAAGGTAACTTACCAAAGCACTTTGTGACACAGAGTTGATCAACCTTTACAATGTAAGGTAACTTACCAAAGCACTTTGTGACACAGAGTTGATCAACCTTTACAATGTAAGGTAACTTACCAAAGCACTTTGTGACACAGAGTTGATCAACCTTTACAATGTAAGGTAACTTACCAAAGCACTTTGTGACACAGAGTTGATCAACCTTTACAATGTAAGGTAACTTACCAAAGCACTTTGTGACACAGAGTTGATCAACCTTTACAATGTAAGGTAACTTACCAAAGCACTTTGTGACACAGAGTTGATCAACCTTTACAATGTAAGGTAACTTACCAAAGCACTTTGTGACACAGAGTTGATCAACCTTTACAATGTAAGGTAACTTACCAAAGCACTTTGTGACACAGAGTTGATCAACCTTTACAATGTAAGGTAACTTACCAAAGCACTTTGTGACACAGAGTTGATCAACCTTTACAATGTAAGGTAACTTACCAAAGCACTTTGTGACACAGAGTTGATCAACCTTTACAATGTAAGGTAACTTACCAAAGCACTTTGTGACACAGAGTTGATCAACCTTTACAATGTAAGGTAACTTACCAAAGCACTTTGTGACACAGAGTTGATCAACCTTTACAATGTAAGGTAACTTACCAAAGCACTTTGTGACACAGAGTTGATCAACCTTTACAATGTAAGGTAACTTACCAAAGCACTTTGTGACACAGAGTTGATCAACCTTTACAATGTAAGGTAACTTACCAAAGCACTTTGTGACACAGAGTTGATCAACCTTTACAATGTAAGGTAACTTACCAAAGCACTTTGTGACACAGAGTTGATCAACCTTTACAATGTAAGGTAACTTACCAAAGCACTTTGTGACACAGAGTTGATCAACCTTTACAATGTAAGGTAACTTACCAAAGCACTTTGTGACACAGAGTTGATCAACCTTTACAATGTAAGGTAACTTACCAAAGCACTTTGTGACACAGAGTTGATCAACCTTTACAATGTAAGGCAACTTACCAAAGCACTTTGTGACACAGAGTTGGATCCCAAGGGCAAATGACCGCTCATTTGGAGGGACACACCTGTAACAGGTAACTTATATTAATGTATTTAACAAAATCTACAAATGAAATTGAAATAAATATTGCTCCAAGGTTACTGTAGTAAATCCATGTAAGATAAAATCAAGGTAACAATAACCATACATGCATAAATTAATATCCCAATGGGAGTGATGTTCCCCTCATTGTGAGATTCAGGGGTTAGCAGGTATTCCCATCATTGCGAGATTCAGGGGTTAGCAGGTATTCCCCTCATTGTGAGATTCAGGGGTTAGCAGGTATTCCCCTCATTGCGAGATTCAGGGGTTAGCATGCATGCAAACTGTTTTTTCTCTATGATCAATCAAGAGGTTCCCTCCCTTGTAAAGGACATAATTCAAATTAACTGACTGGCTCATTCCTAAATTTTCCCCCATAATACATTGTACAACGAAAGTTTCATTTTCAGACATGATCATTTTTACCAAATTTTATTTAATCAGATATGGTCTTGAAACAATCTGAATATCTTATAGGCTGGGTTGTTACCTTAGGCTGGCAGTAAGGAAAGGCATAGAGCTGAAAAACGTCAGCAGCACAACACCAAAGAAAATGACCATAAATAAGGGTAGGTATGGACAGTCGGGTTCACACTTGTTGAGTGCAGCCTCGTAATTAGTCGTACCATTTCCTACACACGTACAGTTGTAATATTGCTGAAAAAATACACAGTTGTGATATTGCTGAAAATATACATCAAATTCACATCATTGTCATAATCACCACAAACAAGAGTCCAAACAAATAATTTGAATGCAGATAATAAGCCAATTAGGAAACAGATTGGGGAACAACTATACAAGTGTGTCGTATTGTATTTTAGTAGTTGCGGTCAAGGTCAAAATGAGGTCACTGTGACCTTATTTATGGTTTGACAAATTGCTTTTCCATGATGAACCTATATACAAAAAATGATGTCCATTCAAGAATCAGCAGCTGAGAAATGATCCAGAAGCAATTATTTTACTAATTGGTTTTCAACATCAAAGGTCAAATTTAGGTGACAGTGACCTTGTTTTATGATGGAACACACAGCCTTCCTATGATATACCTATATTTACAAAATTTGATGCCGATCCATGAAACAGTGGCTGAGATATGCTCTGGAATCCACAGTCAGTAAGGACAGACAGATGGACATATCACTTACCTTACATACCTAACCTCTGATTTGATTGGAACTCTTTTGAATTGGATTTATATCTGTACACAGAAGTATGTATTATATCCACACTTCACACCTCACAGGTGTGTTCTTACTTTGCCTAGGCTTGATATTCACCTAATTCACCCCAAGGGTTGAAAGAATTTATATATCTACTATATTTTCCTCCTTCCCCCAAGGGGTGAAAGATTTTATTTATCTACTATCTTTTCCTCCTTTACTCAAGGGGTGACAGATTTTATTTACCTACTATCTTTTCCTCCTTAACCAAAGGGGTGAAAGATTTTATTTATCTACTATCTTTTCCTCCTTTACTCAAGGGGTGAAAGATTTTATATATCTACTATCTTTTCTTCCTTTACTCAACTTCAAGGGGTGAAAGATTTTATTTATCTTCTATAAATTCCTCCTTCACTGTTGACACTGTCATATATATATATATATAATGGATGCACTGTTGACATTACTGGGTCAATGACATGACAATGATGACATACAATTGCTATGACGAAAAACTAGGGTGCGAGTCAAGAAAAGCTCGAACTGGGAAAAGTGTGGATACACCTGTCCAGGGTAAGAGAAACACCTGTCCAGGGTAAGAGATACACCTGTCAAGGGTAAGAGATACACCTGTCCAGGGTAAGAGATACACCTATCCAGGGTAAGAGAAACACCTGTCCAGGGTAAGAGAAACACCTGTCCCGGGTAAGAGAAACACCTGTCCAGAGTAAGAGAAACACCTGACCAGGGTAAGAGAAACACCTGTCCAGGGTAAGAGATACACCTGTCCAGGGTAAAAGATACACCTGTCCCGGGTAAGAGAAACACCTGTCCAGAGTAAGAGAAACACCTTACCAGGGTAAGAGAAACACCTGTCCAGGGTAAGAGATACACCTGTCCAGGGTAAGAGAAACACCTGTCCAGGGTAAGAGATACACCTGTCCAGGGAAAGAGATACACCTGTCCAGGGTAAGAGATACACCTATCCAGGGTAAGAGAAACACCTGTCCAGGATAAGAAATACACCTGTCCAGGGTAAGAGATACACCTGTCCAGGGTAAGAGAAACACCTGTCCAGGGTAACAGAAAAATACAGTTTACTGTGCAGCTTTATTCTGAAAACGTCCCCATGTCACTATAGAACCTTGTCACTATAGAACCTTGTCACTATAGAACCTTGTCAGTGCAGTACTACCATTATTACAACAGGCTTGTATCATTGATTTTGCCAAACATCATGCACCATTGCTAAAGGAAATCAGATTTTTTTTACAGTAGCAAAATGTGCGGAAAAAATATCTAGAACATTATGGTAGACCTGAAAAACCTTCAAACCCTTGGGACAAGATTTCTCAGCCTTCATTACAATGGAGTTTTTGGTTTATTCATTATAAGCTTAAGTATACTGACCACATTTTCTTCATTCGTGACCACTGTCTGACAGCCAGCGTAGCAGGGCGAGTAATAGGTCAATCCGTCCCGCCCACAAATAGGATTGAACTCATCCTGGCTACAACCACAGTTAGAGTGACAGGTATGATTCACAAAACTTCCCAGGAACGAAGTGCTGCAATGATCGTTAAAACAATGTTAGGTATAAACAATGTCAGGTATAAACAATGTCAGGTATAGTATAAACAACGACAGATATAAACAATGTCAGGTATAAACAATGTCAGGTATAGTATAAACAACGACAAATATAAACAACGACAGATATAAACAATGTCAGGTATAAACAATGTCAGGTATAGTATAAACAATGACATATATAAACAACGACAGATATAAACAATGTCAGGTATAAACAATGTCAGGTATAGTATAAACAATGACAGGTATAAACAATGTCAGGTATAAACAATGTCAGGTATAGTATAAACAACGACAGATATAAGCAATGTCAGGTATAAACAATGTCAGGTATAGTATAAACAATGACAGATATAAGCAATGTCAGGTATAAACAATGTCAGGTATAGTATAAACAACGACAGATATAAGCAATGTCAGGTATAAACAATGTCAGGTATAGTATAAACAATGACAGATATAAACAATGTCAGGTATAAACAATGTCAGGTATAGTATAAACAATGACAGGTATAAACAATGTCAGGTATAAACAATGTCAGGTATAGTATAAACAATGACAGGTATAAACAATGTCAGGTATAAACAATGTCAGGTATAGTATAAACAATGACAGGTATAAACAATGTCAGGTATAAACAATGTCAGGTATAGTATAAACAATGACAGGTATAAACAATGTCAGGTATAAACAATGTCAGGTATAGTATAAACAATGACAGGTATAAACAATGTCAGGTATAAACAATGTCAGGTATAGTATAAACAATGACAGGTATAAACAATGTCAGGTATAAACAATGTCAGTTATAAACAATGTCAGGTATAGTATAAACAATGACAGGTATAAACAACATCAGGTATAGTATAAACAATGACAGGTATAAACAACGTCAGGTATAGTATAAACAATGACAGGTATAAACAATGTCAGGTATAGTATAAACAATAACAGGTATAAACAATGTCAGGTATAAACAATGACAGATATAAACAATGTCAGTTATAAACAATGTCAGGTATAGTATAAACATTGACAGGTATAAACAACGTCAGGTATGAACAGTGTCAGTTATAAACAATGTCAGGTATAGTATAAACAATGACAGGTATAAACAACGTCAGGTATAGTATAAACAATGACAGGTATAAACAATGTCAGGTATAGTATAAACAATAACAGGTATAAACAATGTCAGGTATAAACAATGACAGATATAAACAATGTCAGTTATAAACAATGTCAGGTATAGTATAAACAATGACAGGTATAAACAACGTCAGGTATGAACAGTGTCAGTTATAAACAATGTCAGGTATAGTATAAACAATGACAGGTATAAACAACGTCAGGTATAGTATAAACAATGACAGGTATAAACAATGAAAGGTATAAACAATGTCAGGTATAAACAACATCAGGTATAAACAATGACAGATATAAAAAATGTCAGGTATAGTATTAACAATATCAGGTATAGTATAAACAATGTCAGGTATAGTATAAACAATGACAGGTATAAACAACGTCAGGTATAAACAGTGTCAGTTATAAATAATTTCAGGTATAGTATAAACAATGACAGATGTAAGCAATGTCAGGTATAAACAATGTCAGGTATAGTATAAACAACGTCAGGTATAGTATAAACAATGACAAATGACAGGTATAAACAACGTCACAGATATAAAAAATGTCAGGTATAAACAATTTCAGGTATAGTATAAACAATTACAGATGTAAGCAATGTCAGGTATAAACAATGTAAGGTATAAACAACGTCAGGTATAAACAATGTCACGGATAAACAATGTCAGGGATAGTATAAACAATGTCAGGAATAAACAATGTCAGGTATAGGATAAACAATGACAGGTATGAACGACAGGTATAAACAATGACAGATATAAACAATGTCAGTTATAAACAATGTCATGTATAAACAACGTCAGGTATAAACAATGTCAGCTATAAACAATGACAGGTATGAACGACAGGTATAAACAATGACAGGTATACACAACATCAGGTATAAACAATGACAGATAAAAACAATGTCAGTTATAAACAATGTCAGTTATAAACAATGTCAGTTATAAACAATGACAGGTATTAAAAATGACAGGTATAAACAACGTCACAGATATAAAAAATGTCAGGTATAGTATTAACAATATCAGGTATAGTGTAAACAATGTCAGGTATAGGATAAACAATGACAGGTATGAACGTCAGGTATAAACAATGACAGATAAAAACAATGTCAGTTATAAACAATGTCAGGAATAGTATAAACAATGACAGGTTTAAACAATGTCAGGTATAAACCATGACAGGTATAAACAACATCAGGTATAGTATAAACAATGTCAGGTATAAACAATGTCAGGTATAAACAATGTCAGGTATAAACAACGTCAGGTATAGTATAAACAATGACAGGTATAAACAATGTCAGGAATAAACAATGTCAGGTATAAACAATGACAGGTATAAACAATGACAGGTATAAACAATGACAGTTATAAACAACGTCAGGTATAGTATAAACAATGACAGGTTTAAACAATGTCAGGTATAAACAATGTCATGTATAAACAACGTCAGGTATAAACAACGTCAGGTATAGTATAAACAATGACAGGTATAAACAATGTCAGGTATAAACAATGTCAGGTATAAACAATGACAGGTATAAACAATGACAGTTATAAACAGTGTCAGTTATAAACAATGTCAGGTATAAACAATGACAGGTATAAACAATGTCAGGTATAGTATAAACAATGACAGATATAAGCAATGTCAGGTATAAACAATGTCAGGTATAGTGTAACAATGACAGATATAAACAATGTCAGGTATAGTATAAACAATGACAGATGTAAACAACGTCAGGTATATTATAAACAATGAAAGGTATAAACAACGTCAGTTATAAACAATGAAAGGTATAAACAATGTCAGGTATAGTATAAACAATGACAGATGTAAACAATGACAGATATAAACAACGTCAGGTATCAACAACGACAAATACAAAAAATGTCAGTTGTACAATGTCAGGTATAGTATAAACAATGACAGGTATAAACAATGTTGGGTATAGTATAAACAATGTCAGGTATAAACAATGTCAGGTATAGTATAAACAATGACAGGTATAAACAATGTCAGGTATAGTATAAACAATGACAGGTATAAACAATGTCAGGTATAGTATAAACAATGACAGGTATAAACAATGTCAGGTATAGTATAAACAATGACAGGTATAAACAATGTCAGGTATAGTATAAACAATGACAGGTATAAACAATGTCAGGTATAGTATAAACAATGACAGGTATAAACAATGTCAGGTATAGTATAAACAATGACAGGTATAAACAACATCATGTATAAATAGTGTCAGATACAAAAAATGTCAGTTTTAAACAATGTCAGGTATAGTATAAACAATGACAGGTATAAACAACGTCAGGTATAGTATAAACAATGACAGGTATAAACAATGTCAGGTATAGTATAAACAATGACAGGTATAAACAATGACAGGTATAAACAATGTCAGGTATAAACAATATCAGGTATACAACTGAAACTAACTAAACCCAGAGTTTCTCATTAAGGATTCCTGTACAACTATCAAAAGCTGTAACAGCGAGTGAACACTTTTTACAAATCAGACATGGCTTTAATAAATCAAAGAAAACCAGGTATTGCAAACTTTTATGAAAAATAAGATAGATTGCACAAAGCATACAAATATCAACAATAGAGTGATCAGAGAGTCAGAATGTTATGGGACCCGACTGAGATTCGAACCCAGGAACCCCAATCGCAGTATGGTCACTGACACTAACCATACATCCTCGATATCCAGGTGTTACGCTCACTTTTGCTTTGTGCTCTCCTTGAATATTTCATAGCAAAATTAAAGGCACGAACATAGCTGTTTGATTGGTCTTGCGTAAAAAACACCTGATCAATCGCTAGGCTATACCTGGCCTATGAAGATGACAATTGAGAGACACCCGACTTCTAAGCCTGTAATTTTTTACCAATACGTGACCGCATTATTCTTTTGAAGTACATCGAAGGATCCCACTAATTTTCTTGTCTCATCAACAAGGTGTTAAACACTGGGCCTTCAATTTTGCTATGACATGTTCCAGGGGTGTAGAGAGGAAAGTAAGCGTAACCCCTGGATATTGAGGATGAGGGGTGTAGAAAGGAAAGTGAGCGTAACCCCTGGATATCGAGGATGAGGGGTGTAGACAGGAAAGTAAGCGTAACCCCTGGATACCGAGAATGGGGGGTGTAGAGAGCGATAGTACCGTAACCCCTGGATATCAAGGATGAGGGGTGTAGACAGGAAAGTAAGCGTAACCCCTGGATATCGAGGATGAGGGGTGTAGAGAGGAAAGTGAGCGTAACCCCTGGATACCGAGGATGAGGGGTGTAGAGAGCCATAGTACCGTAACCCCTGGATATCGAGGATGAGGGGGGTAGAGAGGAAAGGGAGCGTAACCCCTGGATATCCAGGATGAGGGGTGTATAGAGGAAAGTGAGTGTAACCCCCGGATATCGAGGATGAGGGGTGAAGAGATGAAAGTGAGCGTAACCCCTGGATATCGAGGATGAGGGGTGTAGAGAGCGAAAGTGAGCGTAACCCCTGGATATCGTGGATGAGGGGTGTAGAGAGGAAAGTGAGCGTAACCCCTGGATATCCTGGATGAGGGGTGTACAGAGGAAAGTGAGCGTAAAACCCTGGATACCGAGGATGATTCCAGGGGAGGAGAGAGGAAAGTGAGCGTAACCCCTGGATATCGAGGGTGATTCCAGGGGTGTAGAGAGGAAAGGGAGCGTAACCCCTGGATATCGAGGATGAGGGGTGAAGAGAGGAAATTGAGCGTAACCCCTGGATATCGAGGGTGATTCCAGGGGTGTAGAGAGGAAAGTGAGCGTAACCCCTGGATATCCTGGATGAGGGGTGTAGAGAGGAAAGTGAGCGTAAAACCCTGGATACCGAGGATGATTCCAGGGGAGGAGAGAGGAAAGTGAGCGTAACCCCTGGATATCCTCGATGAGGGGTGTAGAGAGGAAAGGGAGCGTAAAACCCTGGATACCGCGGATGATTCCAGGGGTGTAGAGAGGAAAGAGAGCGTAACCCCTGGATATCCTGGATGAGGGGTGTACAGAGGAAAGTGAGCGTAAAACCCTTTATACCGAGGATGATTCCAGGGGCGTAGAGAGGAAAGTGAGTGTACCCCCTGGATACCGAGGATGATTCCGGGGGTGTAGAGAGGAAAGTGAGCATAACCCCTGGATATCCTGGATGTGGGGAGTAGAGAGGAAAGTGAGTGTAATCCCTGGATATCAAGGATGAGGGGCGTAGACAGGAACGTGAGCGTAACCCCTGGTGATCGAGGATGAGGGGGGTAGAGAGGAAAGGGAGTGTAACCCCTGGATATCGAGCATGAGGGGTATAGAGAGGAAAGTGAGTGTAATCCCTGGATATCAAGGATGAGGGGCGTAGACAGGAACGTGAGCGTAACCCCTGGTGATCGAGGATGAGGGGGGTAGAGAGGAAAGTGAGCGTACCCCCTGGATATCCTGGATGAGGGGGGTAGAGAGGAAAGTGAGTGTACCCCCTGGATACCGAGGATGATTCCGGGGGTGTAGAGAGGAAAGTGAGCATAACCCCTGGATATCCTGGATGAGGGGTGTACAGAGGAAAGTGAGCGTAAAACCCTTTATACCGAGGATGATTCCAGGGGAGTAGAGAGGAAAGTGAGCGTAAAACCCTTTATACCGAGGATGATTCCAGGGGTATAGAGAGGAAAGTGAGTGTAATCCCTGGATATCAAGGATGAGGGGCGTAGACAGGAAAGAGAGCGTGACCCCTGGATATCGAGGATGAGGGGTGTAGAGAGGAAAGTGAGTGTAATCCCTAGATATCGTGGATGAGGGGTGTAGAGAGGAAAGTGATCGTAACCCCTGGATATCCAGGATGAGGGGTGTAGAGAGCGACAGTACTGTAACCCCTGGATATCGAGGATACCAACCATACTACCTGATCAGTGATAGCTTGACCATGTCCCACAACAGTTTTATCCAAAATGAAGTTAAAGGGACGCTTTTGTATGTATAAGCTAGAGACTACAGCGGTTTTAACTCTCCATTGTTTTACCTGCAGTGGAACAGCGTTCCTTAATACCTAAGGTCCTCATATCTAGGTCAAATACAAACTTAACTTACACAATAACACAGTACTCAATTCACCCTTGGACGTTCGTCTCAACCACTTTTCATATGCAACCTATTTACAGAATTAAGTAATGGCATTCTTCATCTTCATCTTTAAACCTTCATCTGTCAATATGGACGATTAACGAATTGTGGTCTTGTGCTGTAGTGCGTTGTTATGCACAGTGATATTTTTATTTATTTTTAATTGCTATAGGTTTAAAACAGGTTAAAAGCAGTGAGTGTTAGTTATGTTGTAGGTTTTGTATATGTTCGATTATGTTATATGTGGTGCATGTTCTAAATTCTTCTAGTGTTTTTGATTAGATGATTGTTTTGGGTAGAAGGTTTCACTGTGTTATGGTGGATGGAAAGAATGAATGTCTGTATGTGTCTTTGGATGTGTAGATATGTCTGTAACTATAAGGTCGTGTCCTTGATGTGTTCTGGTGTCTGCAGGGATAAGATTGCTAGTGTGTAGTGTTACTTGTTGGTGTATCATTTTGTAGAGAAGAATAATGTGTGTTCTTGCTCTGCATGTGTGTAGTGTTGGCCATTGCAAGTTATGTATCATGTCTGTGACTGAGCTTGTGATATGGTATTTGTTTAGGACGTATTGTGCTGCTCTTCATTGTACTTTTTCTAATTGATTTATGTTATTTGTGTAATGAGGGTCCCAAACTGAAGAGCTGTATTTGAGGTTTGGTCTTACATATGTATGTTCCTTTATGTGTGGTAAATTTATTTTTAGGTTGTGTTTCAGAAAGCCTAGTGATTTATTTGCATTTGTTGTGATGTTGTTAATGTGTTTGTTCGTTTTTAAGTTGTTTTGAAGTGTGATACCTAGATAGTTGTTTGAAGTTACAGATTTTAGTGTGTAATGTTATTCAGTAGTTTGTCGACTCCTTGGCTTTTTTGGGTCTGTTGTGAGGTGCCCGTTTTTATGAAGTGCTATGGTGTCTGTGTTTTCTTTTTTTGTGGTTTTGATGATCGAGAAGAGTTTTAAGGGTTGTATTTGTTCATTGTGCTGGGGTTTCGAGTTCGCCTATTGGTCATCCTAACTATGCTTAAAACAACAAGAAACTGCCAATGGCGATATGGCCAGATTGCTACAGTACATTTTCATGTAAAGCATCCCATGTGATAAGCATCCTTTAAGATATATAAGCCATGATGCAAGTTTAGTTGTTGTACAACAAGAAGTTACTTGGTAAGTGACCTAAACCAATCTTCTTAACCTGGTCAGTCAAGGGGAAATGTAAGTCAGAAGCAGCATCCGAAGCATTGAATGTGACAAGCATCCTTAGATACATAAGCCATGCTAGTTTAGTTGATGTAGGAAAAGTAGTTACTTGGTAAGTGACCTAAACAAAATACAACTCCAACACACACACAGGGAGATATATTAGCCAGGTGGCATAGGACTAGTAGTTAGCGCCTGATAAGGCAGCTCCTGCGGATTCCTCAATATTGTATTGATTAATGTATATGCTAATTGTATTGATTGTATAAAATTGTATATCTATGTACTATAAAGCACTTTAGAGTGGCTTATGTTAGCTAGGTAGGGCACTATATCAAATGTTGTATATTTATTAATAGATTTAAACCAAACTTCTTAACCTGATCAGTCAAGCGGAAAATGTAGGTCAGAAGCAGCATCCAAAGCATCAAGTGTGATAAACATCCTTAGATACATAAGCCATGCAAGTTTAGTTGATGTGGGATGATAATCAAAAACTTGGAAACTGAGCTTAACCCTTCTTCTTAACCTTAGTGCATACAGACAGACAGACAGACAGGCAGACAGATGGATGGATGGACAGTCAGACGGACGGACAGGAATCGCCAATCTATAAGCCCTGATTACGTTGCAATCCGGCCAAAAATCAGTTGAAGTAATTCTGACATTGACCTTTGACCTAGTGATTCTTGGAAACTTGAAATATAAGTATGATTAACTACAGTGACATTTTACTTTAACCTATAAATGTAGAAGTATCATTGCTGGGTCTGGCCCTGTTGGTTTAGTTGCCATATTCACGTTTTAAATGTCCATGTGACAGTAAAAATATAGATAAAACAAAACACGAATTATACTAGTCTTAATGTTTGGTTTTATATATATAAATATATGTGCCTTCACTTACCCATAAATTGTTTAAATATTTTGAACTTCAATGACATTTTCCAAAATTTCCTAAAAGATAGAGTTGTTGAATCAACTGATTTCTCATTGCTTCATTGGTTGAACTGACCTTTTTATGTCGGTACTTCCATAGCCAATATTGACTCCTGCGAACGGAATGCTGGGACAGTTTAAGATGAGTACAAGGCCGAACATGAGACTTCCAGTGACGGCTGCTATAGTTACGTGGAGAATCCTCTTGACATTCATATCAAACCTCTTGATGATGTACCCCCCCAGAAGAGTACCGCCCGCTCCTCCAGGAACAGCTACAAAACCTACAAACCACTTAACCCCCTAAATAAAGGATCACTGACACCTCCAGGAACAGCTACAAAACCTACAAACCACTTAACCCCCTAAATAAAGGGTCACTGACACCTCCAGGAACAGCTACAAAACCTACAAACCACTTAACCCCCTAAATAAAGGATCACTGACACCTCCAGGAACAGCTACAAAACCTACAAACCACTTAACCCCCTAAATAAAGGATCACTGACACCTCCAGGAACAGCTACAAAACCTACAAACCACTTAACCCCCTAAATAAAGGGTCACTGACACCTCCAGGAACAGCTACAAAACCTACAAACCACTTAACCCCCTAAATAAAGGATCACTGACACCTCCAGGAACAGCTACAAAACCTACAAACCACTTAACCCCCTAAATAAAGGGTCACTGACACCTCCAGGAACAGCTACAAAACCTACAAACCACTTAACCCCCTAAATAAAGGGTCACTGACACCTCCAGGAACAGCTACAAAACCTACAAACCACTTAACCCCCTAAATAAAGGATCACTGACACCTCCAGGAACAGCTACAAAACCTACAAACCACTTAACCCCCTAAATAAAGGGTCACTGACACCTCCAGGAACAGCTACAAAACCTACAAACCACTTAACCCCCTAAATAAAGGGTCACTGACACCTCCAGGAACAGCTACAAAACCTACAAACCACTTAACCCCCTAAATAAAGGGTCACTGACACCTCCAGGAACAGCTACAAAACCTACAAACCACTTAACCCCCTAAATAAAGGATCACTGACACCTCCAGGAACAGCTACAAAACCTACAAACCACTTAACCCCCTAAATAAAGGGTCACTGACACCTCCAGGAACAGCTACAAAACCTACAAACCACTTAACCCCCTAAATAAAGGGTCACTGACACCTCCAGGAACAGCTACAAAACCTACAAACCACTTAACCCCCTAAATAAAGGGTCACTGACACCTCCAGGAACAGCTACAAAACCTACAAACCACTTAACCCCCTAAATAAAGGGTCACTGACACCTCCAGGAACAGCTACAAAACCTACAAACCACTTAACCCCCTAAATAAAGGGTCACTGACACCTCCAGGAACAGCTACAAAACCTACAAACCACTTAACCCCCTAAATAAAGGGTCACTGACACCTCCAGGAACAGCTACAAAACCTACAAACCACTTAACCCCCTAAATAAAGGGTCACTGACACCTCCAGGAACAGCTACAAAACCTACAAACCACTTAACCCCCTAAATAAAGGGTCACTGACACCTCCAGGAACAGCTACAAAACCTACAAACCACTTAACCCCCTAAATAAAGGGTCACTGACACCTCCAGGAACAGCTACAAAACCTACAAACCACTTAACCCCCTAAATAAAGGGTCACTGACACCTCCAGGAACAGCTACAAAACCTACAAACCACTTAACCCCCTAAATAAAGGGTCACTGACACCTCCAGGAACAGCTACAAAACCTACAAACCACTTAACCCCCTAAATAAAGGGTCACTGACACCTCCAGGAACAGCTACAAAACCTACAAACCACTTAACCCCCTAAATAAAGGGTCACTGACACCTCCAGGAACAGCTACAAAACCTACAAACCACTTAACCCCCTAAATAAAGGATCACTGACACCTCCAGGAACAGCTACAAAACCTACAAACCACTTAACCCCCTAAATAAAGGATCACTGACACCTCCAGGAACAGCTACAAAACCTACAAACCACTTAACCCCCTAAATAAAGGATCACTGACACCTCCAGGAACAGCTACAAACCAAATCAAGAGGCCGAATAAGCCTGCGTCGCTCACCTGGTATTAATCTCACACTTGTAACCTTAAAAGTGGACCAATATTTTAATGGGCTTAATAAATCTAGTCTTATTAGAAGAGGTGATTGAAAGGTTTAACATTTGATCCTTGTGACCTTGAATTTAAACAACCTTTGTGGATATTTATCCCTTCTTGCTACTGCTAAATATCATCACTCTAGGCCTCGTGGTTATTCGGAAGAAGTGAACTATTTTAGAATAGTTCACATCTGTGACCTTGAAATCAGCATAAGCAATTCATTTAAACGAAATTGAAAGACCTTGATCCCAACGTGCTAACTGTGACGTTTGGTTATGCAGAGGATGTCGTTCAAAGGATTTGGAACACATTTGACCCTTGTGACCTTGAATGTGGATGAACGTTACTGATTTGAACTGTTTGATAGCTCTTCATCCTAACAAGCTACTGGACAAATATCATCATCATAGGAATTTTGGTTATTTAGAAGAAGTCATTTAAAGTTTTCAACATATCTGACGCTACAGTAACCTGGTAATTGGTGAATGTCATTCATTTAAACAAACTTAGTAGATCTTCATTTGAAAATGCTACTGGCCAAACTATAACCATCCTCTTAAACATATTTTTTTATTCAGAAGTTGGTTACATGTTTTCTAGAAAATTTGACCCCTGTGACCTTGAATATAGGTGTTGTGATATAAATAGCCCTTTATCCCAGAATGTAACTGGCCAATCATCAACCTAGGCCTTTTGGTTATTCAGTAGATGTTGTTCAAAGTTTTTAACACATTCGACCCTTATGACCATGAATATGAAGGTCGTTCATTCATAATCTCAAAATGTGGCCTGATATTTTTTAACAAATAATAACGTGACTTACCAACGTAGAGGGCAGCAGTAGAGGATGGCAGGCCAAACTGTATCTCTATAAACTTAGGGATAAACGTGGAAATACCAACCAACAGTATCCCTACAAAACAGAGAGTAAACCTTCATCAATACTGTCAATTATATAGTACAATACACTGTATTTACGGTATGAAAATGTGGGAGAAAAATAATCAATCACTCCTGTGTGATGTAGACAGATATCTCAACCCTCGGAATGAAATATTTTTTAGGTTTAATTAGCACTCGGCAAAACCTCTTGCTAAACCTAAAAAAAAATCTCTGTCTACATCACACAGGAGTGATAGATTCTATTATTCTCCCACTCTCGGGGGCAGAGCCTCTGGTTAGACAACCAAAAAACATCACCCCTCGGGTAGGAGATTTCTCTGTCACACCCTCAAGGCAGGGGAAGATTCTATTAATCTTTCCCTGACCACCGGAAGTGTGAACATCTCTGTCTAATGGAGGAGAAAAGTACATGATGCACATGGACATACCGTCTGTTGCTGTTGCGAGGCTGAGGAATACATAGGTGGGATTTGTAAGAAGCATCTTCAGTGATGTCCAAATGTTACCGAGACTGACAGTTCCCGTCGCCCCGTCTGGTGACATTCCCTTGTTTTTGTACACTTCCTTCTGACGTTCTGACACATACTGTGCTGAATCTGTTAATATATATAAGTTCACAGGAATGTTACTCACAATTTTATCAATTAATTTTCATCCAATATTTCATACCCTTTGGAAAGAAATTATAATTGTCTGTTTACTGAATTTTATATGTTTAAAATTATAACGTAGAAAATTAAAGTTGCTAAAAAGAATTCAGAGCCTTTTAATACATGTAGTAAGTACTTCCTGATTCACTGGTATCTGTTTTTAAAGCTGGGTAGATTATAAAATGTAGCCTGCAGACTTACTTGGTAGTACTGGAGGGAAGGCAGCTAAAGGGCCAGTAATAATTACAGCCAGCACTCCACAGAACACAAAGCCTACCCACCACGCCCCCACAAAGCGGGAACTTGTGGAGTCAATTGTCAAGCTGGAACACACAATCACAAGACAACATTCATGAAAGATGTTAAGCATTATTTACATAAAAGCACTGTTCAAAATAATGATACCAGAACCACCCAATTCCATGAATACTTCAGGTTTTGCTGACTTTGAGAAATATTTTTGAAAAAAACATTTCTGAGAACTCACTTAATTTTGATACTGACATCAACATTTTTTCCATGAATAAAAACACAAACTATCAAAGTATGACAAACAATCCATAGTCCGCATCTCCAGGCCAACTTTTGTATCTTAATACCAAAGGGGGATAACTCTCTTTGATCTATAGATGGAGGGGCTCAGAACCACATTTCAATACCTCTAACCACCTTTATCAAAACATTATTCAATATGGTGTAAAATCAAAGTATGACAAATAATCCATAGTCCGCATCTCCAGGCCAACTTTTGTATCCTAATACCAAAGGGGGATAACTCTCTTTGATCTATAGATGGAGGGGCTCAGAACCCCATTTCAATAGCTCTAGCCTGTGACCTTAAAGAAGTACCTACATGTAAAATCGGCAATTCCAGGAAATGGAGTGATGAACAAAGGGGAGTTACTCCGTATATTAGGGTAAAGTGACAGTGAGTCGGACGCCTCCTCTGTTAAAACTCAAATTGCTTTCGTTCTATATAATCTACTGAAATGCAATGGATATCATCCGATAGTCTACGTTTTTCTCTTTCAAATGCTTCTCGGAACTCTTCTCCTTTCATCATATAGCGTAAGACAAATCGAAACGAATCGCAATATGGCAATTTGATAGTGAGTCGGACGCTTTCTATATTGAGTCGGACACCTGATTTACCTTGTGATATAGAATCGGACAGTCTCCAGATGACCAAAAGCAAGAATGTTCTCGTTCAAATTATTGACTTTTTAAATGTATTTCATGGCCCTTTCCATTGTTTTACTTAACTTTCTTTTGTTGTACAGGCATCTTGACTTCATTTTCGCAGAAATTATTATTTATTACAAAATCTTGAGTGAAATCACTTGTCAAGACCTATTTCACCGTAGTTAGCTTGTGCTATTGGAACAACCCTCTACTATTAAAAGGTATGGTTTACGTTACTGTTTCGGAGTTGTCTTCATCTTACCAACATTGTTATTTAATCTTATGTAAATGAGTAGTCTGTTAATGGTGGCGAGCTTTATATAATTCGTTTAGTTTTCCATTTTACTAGATCTAATATTATACTCGCCAAGATAGAGAATTACAACGAACCTGGAAGAGGATAGGGACTGTCGGAGTAGAAACTGACACCGCATGACATGGTGTATTATACAGTTATAGAATGGGTATGAGGGAAATAGCACATTTATGGTCCCCCGAGGTGAAAAACTATTTCCCGAGGCGGCGAAGCCGTCGAAGGAAATAGTTTTTCACCAAGGGTGACCATAAATTTGCTTTTCCCCGAATTACCCATTCTTTAACTGTTTTATTATAACGAAACAAATAATTCATCCAGTAAAGTCAATTGTACAAATGAATTTATTTATTCATTTCCTTTTACAATTTCAAAGACTGAAAGAGAAAAAAATACAATAGGAAGTACTGTATGCATCGTCGTTGATGATATCTTTATTTCTAACATTCAAGAAGTGTTTTTATAGACTGAATCTCATAGTCACCATTGTTTCCCTACCATATCTAGATCTACTGCAGTAGTCCTATCCTGGTTTTTTTTAAAAGAGCTTGCATGACCCTACTCGTCGACGCTTCCGTCATTCCGTTCTGTTAAATAAGATTAAAGTGAATTCACGCCAGTCTTTATAACAGCTTTTGTATTTAGGTTACGTTTAGCGTCCAAAATCTGCTGTAACTCCTCTTTACAACGACAAAACAGCCTTCATCGGTGGCCATTTTCGCTGTTGTCATTTCGCCGCCTCAGGAAATAGTTTTTCACCTCGGGGGACCATAAATGTGCTATTTCCCTCATACCCATTCTATAATTGTATAATACATTATCACTAAGGTGGAATAGGCGCAAAACAAAGCACGCTTTATTTTAGTGCGTACATTATTGGTAATAAAGCTGCCAAATAATAATATCTGATCAATGAACACATTTTACACAATACAGATCTATATACACGTAAAACAAAGTAAAAGTTTCAATTACAAATTAACGGAAACCATTATGCATATATTCTCTGTTTAGAGTTCATATCAGGTCATTTTGTCGGACCTTTCCCGCGTCCACGTCAACGACCACGACCACATCCACGTCCACTTCCCTTATTGGTAACGGCAAGTGCTTTTGCTGCTCTTTTCTTTTCACATTCTAAACGTTATTCCCTCCTAATTAGTTCCTGTATAATTTTTAATTCAGATGCTTTCTTCCGTGGGTCAAATATCTCATCTGCCGTTATTACAAAATATTCCTGTGCTGGTCTTTTCTTTGGTAATTTGGGTAACGGAAACACTGAGTGTATTGCCAACTGAGGAGGCTGTTGTACTGAAGGGATAGGAAGTTTTGGAGAAAAAGACAATGAATTGGACAGTGTGGATAGCAAGGAAGAGATGGGCAACGAAGCTGGAAGTGGTGGCAGCGAGGAAGAGATGGGCATCATAGCTGGAAGTGGCGGTGGCGAGGAAGAGATGGGCATCATAGCTGGAAGTGGCGGCGGTGAGGAAGAGATGGGCATATAAGGCACAGAAATTAATGCAGAAGCGTTATATACTTTGTTATTNTATACGGGGGCAGGCTCCTATGGAGAATTAACATTACTGGAAACAGGCCCTTTAACATATTTTTGTGTCCGACTCAATATCGAATTGGGTACTTTTGTTTAAACTTGAAAAACAAAACACCAGTTAGAAAATGCTTTAAAATGTCTAGAAAATAACGTTATTCTAACATATTTCTTTCTTTTCAGTATATTCTTTTCTCTTCATGCAAGAGCTTTATCAAATCCCAGTCGTATCATTACGATTGAAACTGAACAATTCTTATTTGGGTTAGCTCAAAATTCCCGCTGACTGGACTTCTCTGGGACCGTATTGAAAAGGACAGGAAGGGCATTAGTAACCAAAGAAAGATAACTCTATGTTCATAAGAAGCTTGTTTAAGCATAGCTACAGGGAAAGACCGGATTGTAAGGATAGAAAACCACATAAAACAACAAAGAAAGTGTCCGACTTTATATCGTGTCCGACTCACTGTCACTTTACCCTATAAGTTGCAAATGAGACCTGATAACAAGACACTCTATGACTGTAAGTGGTATTCTCATGCAAAATTTGGAAACTGTATATGTCTTAGATAAAGTGATAAATGGTGAACTTTGTACATACTAGGGAGTATGACCTGATTTCTGTTATGACTCTCAGCCATCCTTGGATATCACGTACAAAATTTGGTAACTTTAAAAAAGTAAATTTGTATGCAAGATCTGCATGAAAGATGAGGTGAAGAACAGTGACTATAAGTAAGGGATATAGCTCTGTATAACTGAGCTGAAATCCATACATTATTACATATACATATTGTAGGTGTAGCCTCCGAACAAAATAGATTTATCACATAATGTACCGTGTTATCACGGAATTAGATTAGATTGTTATCCAAGTCCGTGGTGTTATCCAGTATCACATAATGTACTGTGTTATCACGGAATTAGATTAGATTGTTATCTAAGTCCGTGGTGTTATCCAGTATCACATAATGTACCGTGTTATCACGAATTAGATTAGATTGTTATCTAAGTCCGTGGTGTTATTCAGTATCACATAATGTACCGTGTTATCACGGAATTAGATTAGATTGTTATCTAAGTTCGTGGTGTTATCCAGTGAATATACCTATGTCATATTTTTTGCGTATTAACCCATGTAATATATATGACCTATTCAGCCCTGTGATTGGTTGTAAGTTTCAATTGTGACGTCACGCCAAGGACAAGTACATGACATCACAGACCTGAGCACTGGAGTCAAACTGGTGGCTTTACACGAATAAATGCCACAAATCTTGATTATGTGATAAAAGGATCTTACACTTGTTTTCATTTCATATGAAATTTATGAAACTCGTCACAAATTTTTCATTTTAGCTTTTTTCATAAATCTCATATGAAATGGAAAGTCATGTAAGATCCTATATTTTTATCACAATAGTACATACTACCTCAGCAAAATGTAACGTTTGACTGTTCTTTGTATAGATCAAGTTTTTTTTATATGGATTTGGATTTCTGATAATTTTCATTTTTTATATAAGACATCTTTATATTACCTACCTGCCTGTATCGACTACATTGAAATCCACATACACATCTAACAACACACCGCCCAACAGGAACCCGAGTGCCGGACCAAGGATGCTGGCACCATAATATATACCTACAATAAAACAGTACTACAGACATGTATATCCTTCAAAAAGATACATTTTTATAAATACCTCCTAATTTTAATTATTGTCCTTTTATTTTAGTTATATTTATCGTTTCATTAAAAAAAAAAAATCTTTTTTTTTTTTTGGAAATATGTGACTCAAACACACTTAAGCATAAAACTTATATTTTAATGAGTTAAATAATTATCATATTTTTTAATTCCTGAATGTAACCCTCAGTTAAGAATAGTTGAAACAGGCTTCAAGATTATTACATTACAAATCAATCACTTTTATGATAAATTATTTCATTTTTAGCAATAACTATTCTTTCCCAATTGCTATTTCAATGATAACACCTTGTCATCCTGCAAGTTACTTAAATGTAAGGTTTGGCAATTACAGGTGAACGAGTACAATGTATTAGAGATATACTTGTCTTTCACTCAGGTTTACTTTACAATGTTACCTTAAAGCTGTTCGTTAACATTTCATTTTATTTAAACTCATAAGTGTCACCCAGAAAAAAACAATATTTATAGCCATGTACCATGTACACCCGGAGATAAACAACACTCATATCAGAACGACATCCACAAGAAAGCAATACCTGGTACATATGATTTTACGACCTTATTTATACACGTAGGTGATGAACTTTGATTAGATTAGATATAGACTGACTACAGTATTTCTATTTCAGATTATTTTATAGCTTAGATCATAGATACAGGACTTGAGCAGCAGATAAAGTCTATGACTGCCCTCTCCTAGACAGAAGCGTATATATAGCGTCCTTAGAACGCAAAAAAACAGAATTACACAAAAAATCTCTGTGTTCCTCATGTCCAAATGGTCACCACTAAACAAAAACAAAGCTTGACACCATGTCATCAGGATACCATCATATAATTGTATTTAATTGTTAACTAGATACTAATACTACTCACTGGCACTTAAAATGTGTCTTTAAATAACCATCTTGGATACCAATTTTCATGCTTCCAAATTCTTTAAACCATTTTCCAACAAAAGGCCCCCTCACCCCCTACCAGGGTGCTGCCCTGAACCCTGTGGAGACCTAGACAGATCCCTGACCCGTCACCTGGGCTTACATGTAGCCTTTAGCCCAGCTATGCACCGGTAATATGACTAAAATTTACATGAATATATTTTAGCATAACCGCAAATCCACATATACAGAGCTTTATGTGTCTATTTGAAAATCTTGTTCCTGTAAGGAATTGTAAAAGGAATAAAGACCCTTCAGGTTTCACGGCAGGTGATATATAGAACTGTATACCTAGGTAGAAGGAAGAAGACCGTACAGGGACACTCTCCTCGATGAAGGCCGTCGCCAGGGTGTACAGCGGTGTGGTTCCTGCTCCCATTAGGATCATAGAGGCATAGAACAAGTACTGTAACAGAGGTCAAGGTCAACATATAGATGTACATGCATGTATTGTTACAGAAGTCAAGGTCAACATATAGATGTACAGTTGTATATGCATGTATTGTAACAGAGGTCAAGGTCAACATATAGATGTACATGTACTGTACCAATCCTACAAGTACTGTAACAGAGGTCAAGGTCAACATATAGATGTACATGTACTGTACCAATCCTACAAGTACTGTGACAGAGGTCAAGGTCAACATATAGATGTTCATGAATTGTACCAAAGCCAAGAATTCTTAGCAGTACCTTATAATTTGATAGTGAGTTAGTTTGATCTCCAACACATGATGACGCGGCCGAGTTTCCCAGTACACACAGTCCACCATCGTCTATTCCAGAATCGTATATCCCAGACAGGAAGTGAGGAAAAGCAAACAGGATGCAAGAAAGTCCAAACAGTAAAAAGCCTATACCAATATAACGTGGCTTTGAGCCTAGTCCCCCGAAGTAGCTGACTGGAAGTATAAGAATGGCGGAGGAGATATCGTAGGCACTGGCGACAAGTCCGGACTCGGCGCTCGTCAGATCATAACGTCGCTCAATGGAGGATATAATCACATTCACGAATCCGCTAATAGCCATCATCTATAAAAAATAATAAATAATAAAAATAAATAACTTAAGTTAACTAAAGTTTTTCTTTTCCTCAAATGTAATTATATAAAAAGGAAAAAGAATACAGCCCTTCACTCCAAATATCTCAGCCTTTTTTTTATTAAGACTTTTTATATCTGGACTTAAGACAACTCTTGGTTATTGAAATTCCTTCTATAGCCCTTTATTCCATCATGCTACTGGCCAAATATTATGACACTAGTCAGTCAGTGTATTTAGGAGAAGACTTTTACATCCTTAACAGATTTGACCCCTGTGACTATGAAAATGGAATTAGGTCAGTCACTTGATTTAACTTCATAGCGTTTTATTCAAACAAGCTTTAGGCCTAATATCCAAGCCCAGTGCCTCTTGGTGGATTATTCAGAAGAGGAAATGTTAAGTTTTTAACTACTACATGTTCTATATACTATATACTGAATACATTGTACATTATTTTCTACATTTCTATTAAGTACAATATGTTTGCATTATTCTGTATCTGGTGAAAAGGACTATACAAATACAGTATCAGAAATAAACTTTTCCTAATACATTTGACCCCATGTGACCTCATCCTCGATATCCAGGGGTTACGCTCACTTTTGCTCTCTACACCCCTGGAATATGTCATAGCAAAATTGAAGGCACGAAGATAGCTGTTTGATTGGTCTCAGGTAAAAAAAATGACCAATCGCTAGGCTGATACCTGTCCTTTGAAGATTACAAAGGAGAGACACCCAACTTCAAAGCCTGTCAATTTTTACCATTACGTGACTGCAAGATTTTTTTGATGTACATCAAAGGATCGAACTAGTCTTCTTGTCTCATCAACAAGTAGTCCGAATTATTCTGACATTTTATCAACTTTTTTCATATCGTTCTGTCGTCGATTAACGTCAGAACTACAGCCCTCTATAATGTGCGGGAAATATGCAACCTGCGCCCGGAGCGCACTTCAAACTGATATTTTAAAAACAAATTGTCACTTTCACACACATGTCGCACATGGATCGAAAGATCTATTCTTTATGCACAAGATGAACATACATAACATGCCTCAAACAACCAATACAATCACTAAAAACATATTTTTTCAAACTTACTCTGTTTTACTCTAGTTTTTTGATAGCCCCGCCTTCTAATGCCACGTGACTTAGATTTCTCCAGCCTACGTCATAACGTTGGGAAATACCTTCAGTAACGTGAGATCTCGTCAAGTCATGTGGCATTGCTCATGGCCTAATTTCAATTAAAAACATGGGTTGGTGTAGAAAACGTTGGAAAAAGAGCTAGAACTCTGGGTTATCAAAGAGCTAGAACTCTGGATTATCAAAGAGCTAGTACTCTGGGTTACCAAAGAGCTAGTACTCTAGGTTATCAAAGAGCTAGTACTCTTGGTTATCAAAGAGCTAGTACTCTAGATTATCAAAGAGCTAGTACTCTGGGTTACCAAAGAGCTTAGAACACTAGGTTATCAAAGAGCTAGTCCTCTGGGTTATCAAAGAGCTAGTAACTCTGGGTTATCAAAGAGCTTAGGTACTCTGGGTTATAAAAGAGCTAGTACTCTGGGTTATCAAAGAGCTTGTACACTGGGTTATCAAAGAGCTGGTACGTACACTGGGTTATCAAAGAGCTT
Organism: Mizuhopecten yessoensis; assembly: GCF_002113885.1. Taxonomy (NCBI): domain Eukaryota; kingdom Metazoa; phylum Mollusca; class Bivalvia; order Pectinida; family Pectinidae; genus Mizuhopecten; species Mizuhopecten yessoensis. The sequence goes on along the minus strand of NW_018404850.1, from coordinate 185,381 downwards.
GTACTCTGGGTTATCAAAGAGCTTGTACACTGGGTTATCAAAGAGCTTGTACACTGGGTTATCAAAGAGCTGGTACGTACTCTGGGTTATCAAAGAGCTGGTACATACTCTGGGTTATCAAAAAGCTTGTACACTGGGTTATCAAAGAGCTGGTACGTACACTGGGTTATCAAAGAGCTAGAACTCTGGATTCAAATCCAGTCAGTTTTACTGTTACACTGCCACAGGATTCTCATTTATTAAACAAGGACTCTGAGATTTTAGGTATGCATAATTCTGTACCAGGTTCCATGTTAGCCGACTTAGGTTTTTTCAGCAGGGTGAGGCATAAAGGAACATTTCTTTTGTCGTCAGATTTTTTTTTTAACTGTATATGTTGATATGTTTAATATAATTTTGGACACTGGTATAATACCGAAAAGTTGAAGTACAGGAATAATCAATCCAATCTATAAGAACAAAGGTGATTGCAAAAAGTTGGATAATTACAGGGCTATTACGTTGGTCTCATGCTTGGGGAAAGTTTTTATGTCGATTAAGCTGCAATTATACATAAATTCCACGATCAGTTTATTCAATCCTGGTTAAAATTGACACCTCATCCAGAGGGCGATTGTACTCTACGTATACATCAAAATATTGCTTTGGTTTAGAAGACTATTTGATACGATTAAATGCAAAAGATAGGAAAATTATCTGCAAATTTAGAACTTCAAATATTAAGCTTCCAGTAGAAACAGGAAGATGGGTGGGAATTCAAAGACAGGACAGAATATGCCCACTCTGTAATACTGGTATTGGGGACGAGTTTCATTACTTATATACTCGTAATAATGATATGTGTGAAATAAAAATCTTAAAAAATCTTGAATCTTGTTGTGTAAGCGTGCACTTTCTATATGTATACTAGCTTAAACTCAGATGCTTGCGACCTAGGAGTGTGAGTTTAAGCTAGCATACATACAGAAAGTGTAACCTTTTGTATTACCAACAATACATGTCTTGTAATAAGAACACCTTATAAATGACAAAATTGCCTCTCTTAACTCTTACCTCAGTACTTACTTAAATTATTTCTAATAATTTACATATATATAAAAATATAAATATAAACTTTATTCATTTTACAACAATTATGAAACAAGTTATGTCAACTTATTATATATAAATCACTCTTAAGCTTGTTGGCCCTGATGTTAGCGTGTGCGGGGTCTTAGTGTTGGAGGAAACCAGAGAATCCGGAGAAAACCCACGTGATCGGACAGGTGACCCCATACCTTTTCACGTCCGATCGGGGAATCAAACCCCAGCCGCCTTGCTGAATGGCGAGTGCACTATCCACTGCACCACCCGACCACCCCATATATATGTATGTATACTTTGTAAAATTACCTACTTCAATTCACTGTGTGTATTGCTACCAGCTGAGTGATATCCCTTTCAGAAATTATTTCATAAAGGCACTGTATTAAATCATAAAATGTAATTATGTCTATAGCATACAACAGATACTATTACAAGGTTATGTAATTATATAAAAACCATTAGTCCCATATCTGTCAACTATTGCTGATCAGGAAGTACTTCAATCCCCACAGTCACATGACCTGTATACAGTACATTGTATCCCCACTAAGAAAGTGAGTCACATATATCTGTTTACATTGTATCTCACACTCAGACTGAACATAAATCAACTGGATTTAAGGACCACAATCTACAACCACAATCCCATGCCGACTTGGGTAAAGTAATATTGCAAAATTTACTGCACATATTGTATACCAGTATTTCACTGTTCTAAAAGATAGAAATAATGGTTTGGTCCAATTATAATCACACAAGTATCCACTGTTTACCAGCAAAATATAATTATATAATGGTATAATGGACTTTACGGTCAGGTGCAGGCATACTAAAATGACCAAGCGTGACCAGTGACGTTTTTAAAGGTAATATAGCTATAGCCAAACAAAAAATGTTTATTTCAGGTAACATGCCTGAAAAAAGGGAAGGTCAGTAGGCAAACAATTCTATTTTAATGTTAATTTTATATTTTAGTAAATTAATATTATGCTATATTTCAAATTTTACAATGCATTTCCACACATTACAATGGCTATTGATTTATCA
>NW_018404850.1:160139-179634 GCF_002113885.1 Mizuhopecten yessoensis | reverse complement strand
ACCTACAGAGCCTGTGTCAAACGGTAGTGGTACTAACCTACAGAGCCTTTGACAAACGGTAGTGGTACTAACCTACAGAGCCTGTGTCAAAAGGAACTGGTACTAACCTACAGAGCCTGTGTCAAAAGGTAGTAGTACTAACCTACAGAGCCTGTGTCAAACGGTAGTGGTACTAACCTACAGAGCCTTTGACAAACGGTAGTGGTACTAACCTACAGAGCCTGTGTCAAAAGGAGCTGGTACCGACCTACAGAGCCTTTGACAAACGGTAGTGGTACTAACCTACAGAGCCTGTGTCAAAAGGAACTGGTACCAACCTACAGAGCCTGTGTCAAAAGGAACTGGGAATAACCTACAGAGCCTGTGTCAAAAGGAACTGGGAATAACCTATTTCAGTGTTCATTGTTGAAATTGAAAGGTTTTTTATCTTTTCTTACTGATGGCATTGCAACACCTCAGAAGAAATGTGACATAAATAAAAACAGTCATACAAAATTAACAGATTGACATCAACAGCTGTCCTCATCTTTTCGTATATATACCATCATAAGGGTGGCATTTCTACCATAAACTATATCTGAACTCTAAAACGTATATAATTACTATGAACACCTCAGTTTAGGTCCAAAACTATAGAGCTGTAACAAATTCTCAGGTCCCTGTGGGTAGTCACTGTCCAGACCTTAATGAAAACACAGGTAACTGTCAGTTGGCTCAAGTTCCATGATGGTAAATCACGAGATGTAGTCCACTACTTAACATTATAATTATTATTTAAACTCCACTGAGAATCTGTTACAGATTATCAGTGGAGTTTAAATAATTAAAATAATAATATCCAACATTTGATATAGTGCCCTAGCTATCTAGCTAGAATAAGCCACTCTAAAGCGCTTTACAGTACATAGATATACAATTAATACAATCAGTACATTTTGAGCATGTAAATTAAACTCTGGCCAGGAACTGATCATGACATTTTATAACCCACGGCACGGACTTAGATAACAATCTAATTCCGTGCCCACGGGCAGAACTCTTATGTTAAACATACACAAGTTTGGTGTAAGTAAAAGTTTGGTGTAAGTCCTATAATATATACCACAGGGACATGAGAATTTGTTACAGCTTTATCGTTTAACCACGGAATTAGTATCTAAGTCCGTGGTTTAACTGAACGAGTATTTATATATAATCTATATAATCATCATCATTGGGGAGGCATTTCTACCTAAAGTCGATCTGGACGCCTAGAACGTATAAAATTACCCTGAACAACTAGTAAAGGTCCAAATATAGCTGTAGCAAATTAGCAGGTCCCTGTGCTATACATGTGTACATATACGTACACACACCTACAGCTACCTACGTCTGTTAAACCTAATCCTACCTGTATGAAACTTGCGCAGCAAAGAACGAAAAGCAACCATCTGGGGGTACGAAAATGCTGGCAGGGGCGCGGGGCAAAACATCCCCATCCACAACCCCTCTCCTCAGCGCTGGTCTCCCCCGGGGAGTGCTCCTCCTCTCCTTTCGCCACACCCACAGCACACATGTTAGTCTGTTGTTTGTCAACACCCGACAGAGTAATTGTCTCACGCCGGTATACGTGTACACCTACCTGTGTGTACTCAACCGTAACGTGACACGGGCAGTAAGCTGTTTATACTCTAAAGCGATACCGATTTTTTTATGGTCGCGGACCCTGGTTGGCGTATTCAGGGGCGGGTCCAGGTGAGGGCGTAATGGGCGTACGCCCCCCCCCCTTTAAAAAAAATTAGCGTAATCTGCTAATATTGTATTGAATATGGCAATTTATCATATTCATTAATTAAACACATACTCTGATTTCTTTTTATACTGATTCCCCCATCTGGACTATTGAAATGTTAAGTAACGTCTTATACCCTAGAATTTGGAATTTCTCGTTATTGGTCTACTGCTGTTAAGATCCATCCAATCATTTTGATATACCATAGACAATTAATGGAGAGAATTCGGCATAAAAAATGCCAAACCCTGACACTTTAACTATAAAATATACATGCTCCAAGTCAGGAACCGTTACATTAGTGCATTTCACAATTATTTTATGTTTTTTAGCAAAAAAAAGGTCTTTTTTTTTTTAGCCTCACTACGCTCGGCGAAAGATTTGATTCTACGGCCCGGTCTTTCAAATATCCTAGAAACGCCCCTGGTATTTTGGGGTGGGGTTCACTTGGCAAGTCAGAACCAACTGCGCCTATTGTAAAAATATGCTTCAACACAATTTGCAAGGGCTTTTCGGTAGAAATATGTTCATTTCTGTGAGCATCCAAACAAGTTTTCACTGACAGTAACCATCAGATAATCCCATATTCTTCATCATTGTTCCTGACCATAACCCAATACAGGCACAGGGACCTGAGAATTTGTTACAGTTATATTTGGACCTAAACTAAGGTTTTCAGAGTAGTTTTACATGTTTGAGGGGTTTAGATCGACTTTCGGAAAAAATGACCCCACAATTAATGATCATATATAGGAGCCTTAATTGGGGGTGTCATTTTTACCTAAAGTCGATCTAAACCCCTCAAACATATAAAATTACTCTGAACCCCTTAGTTTAGGTTCAAATATAGCTGTAACAAATTATCAGGTCCCTGTGCCCACAAGCCTCGTCTGTCAATACACATACTGTCTACTGGTCACCTACCATCAGATTGGAGAAGCGCCTACATTACGCCACTCTTTTCTCGCTAACTACAGTTTTACTAAGTTTTTGAGCACATCATAGTGCGACATTATGCTGAACCACCTAGAGGACCAATTTGGGCTAAACTGACAAAAAACAACCAGAATGAATTAAGAAATAAACTGTTAGCAATGTTATCAAATTATGAATTATCATGACTAAAATATGTGAAAAGTATTTTTGAATAATGCAGTCTGATACATATGTTCAATAGTTTCCAAGTATACACTGACTAAAGAGTACCATATACCTCTCCGAAAGGAGCTAATAATAGAATATATAAGTACAACTTTGTTTAGAAAAGTACTTCAATTTCAATTCAATTCTTTTACATACTAGAACTCCCTCCGAAACTAGCCAAAGCGTATTGTAAGTTTAGAACATGTAATACTAAGTTACCAATTGAAAGTGGTAGGTGGCTCAATATACCACGTGAAAATAGATTATGTAGTTTATGTTATTAAAGAGAAATTGGCGACGAATTTCATTATCTGTTTATATGTACACATCAACCAATACTCAATAGTAGGCGAAAACCAGGGACGTATAGTGACTCTATATACTGTCCCTGGCGAAAACATATGTCCAGATATTATTATGTAAGACCAAACACATTTAAATATCATACATTATTCAATTATGTAACACAACATGGCAATCAAACTTCCTACCAAGTTTGAAATGAATCCATTCTAAATTACTCAAATTATTAAGCGGAAACTGTTTCGGCAATTCTACAAAGGGCCATAACTCCGTTAATAATTGGCAAATAATTTTGGTTTTCGAACGTGACCGAGCTTGAACGGCAATGAACCTTCCTACCAAGTTTAAAATTAATCGATTCAAAATTACTCAAGTTATTGAGAGGAAACTAATTGGGTGGTCGGGTGGTGCAGTGGATAGCGCACACTAAGACCCCCTGCGCGCAAACATCCGGGCCAACAATAGTGATTAATATAAGTTGACATAACTTGTTTCTTAATTGTTGTAAAATAAATAAAGTTTATATATTTAAACTAATGTGTGCCCGCCCGCTCGCCCGCCCGCGTGAAAACATAATACGTCCCGTCAATTGACGGGCGTATAAAAAGGTAACGGTGAATCGGAATTCACAAAACAAAGAGTAAAAATGCTATGATCAGAGATGGCCTCCGGCTACCAAACATAAACATTCTACAAGCAGAACGTAAACATAAACACCGGAAAGGTGATAAGCCAGGAGTAGTTCAAGGTCAAGTTCTTTATTAACTTTAAGTCTTGCGACTTATCAGTGTAAACATATATTAAACAGGATATTTACATATGTACAAAAAGCCACATTGGTCACAGGAGAATGAACAATACACACATACAAACTGTCATATATCTGATCGGCGCTTATTTGCCGCTATCAGATACTTTCCAAGATTACATATTTCTTTAATATTCTGTGTATTAAGTAATTGAACAAGAGGGTTATTTCTATAGTAACATTTTAAATACTTTCGTCTTAAATCTGTATATCTTGTGCAAACTAAAACAAAATGAAACTCGTCTTTTATGTCATTAAGATTAAACTTTGTACATAATCTATTAGTTCTAACAGTGCCAACATAACGTCCAGATTCAATGTTTAATTTGTGAGCTGACAGCCTAAGTCGAGCAATTTCTTTCGTATAACCACGGAATTAGATTAGATATCTAAGTCCGTGATATAACCGATGTTAACTGATTTTGTTAGATACGATTGTAGCAAAATTGTACTGTTTAATTCTCTGTAAAGCATACCTTTAGACATACCTGTAATTAAACTAATTAGTGATCGCTACCATCGAGACATTGGGTGAAAAACAGTCAGTCATGAAGAAAAAGATCACTTTCAACTGTGTCACGATTACTCCAATGTATATATTGATAATGACATGTCTAAAAGCGAGCTGGACACACAGCGTCCTCTTCACAATGTATTGCGTGAAATAGGTAAACAACACGACTGCAAGGTGTCCGGTAACACAATCGTAAAGGTAAAGGAACCGGAGCGTAACGGGCACTCGTACTCGGACGGATGGAGAACCGTACAGCGCAGACACACGCCGAATCGTGACGAGCGCCGCGTTAATCGAGATCATGGCTGATAAAATATAAGCACTCTTATCAGAATTATACCGCAATGAACGCCGCCAGGCCAGTCTTCGACTAGGTGGTTGGAACGTTAATGGGTGGTACAGGCATGCAAATGATAACTGTTTTTAGAAGTAAAGTTACCCAACATTTTGAATTCGGTGTTCTTGCTGTTTGTGAAACTTTTTTGACCAGTAACGAACAGATAGCGGTTGACGGATATCGCTTTTTTGGTCACAATAGGAAAAACATTCATACCCGCGCCAAACCTGGTTCAGGTGGCGTTGGGTTCCTTCTGAAAAACTCTGTTAAACTATTTTGACGTTTCGGATCTCAACAAAGAGAAAAAGGACGTGTATTGGATAAGATTGAAGGCGAAATCTGATGATTTCACAATATGTCAATGTGTGTGTTACTTTCCCCCAGAAAACTCCAACCACCCATATGATCCTTATTGCTTATTCAGAGCTCCTTCATCAAGTACACATGTACCAAAATGATGGACAAATATTCATATATGGTGATTTCAATGCTAGAATAGGTGATCTATCGGACTATATTGAAGGAATTGACTGCGTTCAGCCCAGACATTCCATAGATTCCGCTGTAATATCTTACGGTGACCATTTGATTGACGTTTGTATCGACTCCATTACGTGTATATTAAATGGGCGCTACAACGTCGGTGACGACAACTTCACGTGCGTGTCTAGGAGAGGGAAATCCGTCGTGGACTATATGATCGTGCCACACAACCAACACAATAACGTCAACGGTAATATACCTTACTCTCATCCTGACCATTCATTATTGGAGTATACAGTAAACCTGCCTGAGGATATAAGAATCGCCAATACTTACCGAAGTCTCCAAACCGATGTTAACGATATATCTGACACTCAGAGACGTTATAACGCGAAAAAAGTTCCGGATGATTTTCTTGTCGGACCCCAGTATTTACCAAACATCAAACTTCAATGTATAACGAGGAACATGATGATATGGTTAAGGAGCGTTTTGCAAATAACACGGTTCCATTAAAGCATAATCTGGATATTTCCGTCCTTAATGCATTGATTCAACGTCAGAGGAAGTTATAGAATCACTACGGCGTACACAAATTGGAAAAGCTGCAAGTATCGACAATATCCCCGCGGAAGTGCTCAAAAACAACGCTTGTGTGGATATTTTGTTTTCATTAATTAGTCATTGTAATGCAAACAAGGGTTGATCAATCCGATATTAAAACCAAACAGCACTGACCCTATGATCCATTAACCTATTGTCCGTTCCCTGTAAGGTCTATTGTGATATCCCCAACCGTCGTCTTAGCGCCTGACTGGAAAAACATGGTATATTACACGATGCTCAAAACGGTTTTCGCAAGGACAGAAGTTGTCAGAATCATGTGTACTCTCTTTATAGTATCGTAAAAAACCGAATAAATGCTAAGCAGTCGACGTTTTCGTGTTTTATAGACCTACGTAAAGCCTTTGATACCGTCGTCAGAGACTGTTTGTGGTATGAAATGCGCAATTTATAATGCTGTGTTTGCACTGTACAACTGTGTCACATGTTGTGTACGCGTCAACAATCTGCATACTGATTGGCTGTCTGTGTCACGTGGTGTAAAACAAGGTTGTTTAACCTCCCCGACACTCTTTGCAATCTGTATTAATGCCTTAATTGAAGAGCTAAACTCTTCAGAACATGGTATTGACATTGACGGTGTTAGTTTAAGTTGTCTTTTTTATGCTGACGACATTGTGTTGTTGACGTCATCAGAGGATAACCTCCAAGCCCTTCTTAACATCGTGTCATCTTGGTTCTCCCGCTGGCGACTATCGGTAAACGCTGGAAAGACCAAGATTGTGCATTTCAGACATAGGAGTATATATACCGGCTATCCAATATACATTCCATTGCAACGGACTTTCCCTAGAACGTACGGTTCGTTATCAATACTTAGGTCTCTGGTTCGATGACTATGCTGATATGAACTTGGCTGTGAAAGAACTGTCAAAATCTGCAAGTCGAGCCTATTTCCAAGTTTAACTGTGCTGGTGGAATGACCTTCGCTGGGTTTACAAAGATGTATGAAAGCCTTGTGCAATCTGTTCTATTATATTGTTCTCCCATCAGGGGTCAATCTCAGCGTAAAGTAATTAATAATGTTCCGAATCGAGCTATGAAGATGTTCATGGGTGCGACAAAAAATACATCGAATGTTGGCGTTTTTGGAGATATAAGATGGTTATCTACCCTTAGTGAACAAAGGACCCAAGTTGTCATCTATTTTGCCATGTTAATTCTATTGATCACGGACGTTTATTACACAAAATTCATGTTTGGTCGAAGCGGAGACATAGTTCGTGGGACGCGCGAGCACTTCGGCTGAGCGAAAAGTATAATCTACGTTACCTTTTGGAATCCGGAGTCAAACCCACAGCACACACTTTAAATGTCATTAAAACCAATGTAAGACAGAAGGACGAAAGTGACTGGTTCGGTCATCTTTGGGACGGTCGTGGCCTTGTAAATGGAAACAAATTGGGGACATACAGGAAATACAAGAAAGATTTAAAACCAGAACACTATGTTAAACAGAATATGCCTGGACCTTACCGTGGTGCTCTAACCAAACTCAGATGTGGTAGTGCTCCTTTAATGATAGAGACTTGTCTATTTCATCAGATGGAGAACTCTTGTGATACTTTTAAAGATTGGGACAGTAATGCATTTTTTTTTTAATCTATTAATGGACAATCCAGAAATCAAATTTGTATTAGGAAAGACTGTATATTTTATGTTACGCAGAAGGAGGATGTTTTTAAATTGTATATAAGGATTTTGCTAATCATAATTATTTACAGGATCTTTTACTTAGTAAATATATCCTATGATTTAGGAAATGTTCTTAATTTTTCTTTTCTTATTTTTTGTAATATTTTATAATTTTTTAAGTATGGACTATTGAAGTAATTTTAAAGATTGAATGTGTCTCATAAGTGATTGATGGATGGATGTTAATATAGTTTTATGTTTAAATTTATCAGATACCTGTTTTAATTGTGACACTTAAATAAGATAAATGATTGATTGAATGATTGAGTATCTATAGTGCATCATTAGAAACTACTATTAAACGTGATAATCATGTAATTTAAAAGCATTTGTTCTCTTTCTATTATTATTAATATTAATTTTAAATTTTAATAGTATTGGGATACTTGGAGATGTTCTCATTATAGGATGTCTTGCACAGGCTATTGCTATTTAACTATTATGAAACCACATGTCCATCATCCTGAAATATTAAAAGTTTTTCCTTGGTAATGTTTTATAGCTGGAACATAAAAGGAATGTCTTTTAATGAATATTTGAGGTGATCTTTTTTACAATGAAATGGTATGTATCATGTGTTTTATATTGGTTTTTATATTGTATTTGTTTTACTGTGAATTAATACGTGACACTTTAATAAAATTATTTTATTATTAAAAGGTATTTTAATTACTTGAGTTATTTCCACTTTATTCTATAGCCAAAGGGCATTTACGATACCTACCAGGTGAACTAATTACCTTAGAGGTGTTACCTGTGAATGTCGTTGCCATAGGGCGTTTATAAACGATCCTCCAACTTTCAATTCAATTATTTTATTATCGTAAGCAATACAGCTTATTGATATTACATTACATGTATTATGCACAATACAATGTCATACAAAGTCAACTTCAAGCCATACGCTAATAGGTATATTCACTCATTTCATAGACAAGAGGTGTGACCTAATTTCAAAAGCTTTAAACAAAAAAAATCCAAAATTATACAGTTCTGTAAGTATTTTCAAAAGTTTATACATGGATGGCTTGCATCGGTAATAAGGTTTAAATAGTTTTTGTCGGAGGAAATCATATTCTTTACAAATGAAAACAAAATGATATTCATCTTCTACCTCAGTAGTACATATTGGGCAGGTAGTTTGGTGTGTCGGCGCGTTTATTTTTGTCCCCAGTGTTAGTAAAATTGTTCTAGGTTAATAAATTGGTCCGAATCATACGATGTTATTACAGATGCACAGTTTGGATTTCGCACTGGACTTAGTACTGTAAATGCGATTTTCGCTCTACATTAAATTAAAACTAATCTCTTAGTGAAAATAAGCGTTTGTATTGCTGCTTGGTTGATTTCCGGAAAGCGTTTGACTATGTATACATGGTTAATTATGGTATAAACTATCAAAGTTAGGAGTCAGAGGCAAGTTCTGAACATCATTACATCAATATATAATCATGTAAGATCTTGTGTAAAATTTAAAGGTTGTTTATCTGATTTGTTTTGTCGATAATATCGGTTTAGTGCAAGGCGAAATTTTGTCGCCGATACTTTTTTCTATGTACGTTAACGACTTTGAGTTTTTTTGGTTTTTTTTTTATCTCAAAATGTAATCAACGTAACGATTTAGAAGAATTAACCCTATTCCTTTTGTTATATGCTGACGATTTAGTCTTGCATGTGGAAACTGTTGAAGGCTTGCAGGAATTACTGGATAATCTTGCTATTTATTGTGAGCAATGAAAATTACCTCCGTAAAGGCAGGAAAATTCGAAATAATGAAACATGGACTTACCATGGAAAAAGGCTTGATTATGTTGACCAATTTTCTTACCTCGGCGTAAACTTAAGATACAATAACAAGTTCAATAACATACAAAAACAATTGTCAGATCAAGGACGAAAAGCTATGTTTGCTTTATTTTCTAAGTGTTCAAATATGAGTCTTAATTATAAAACCTTGCTGTGTTTGTTTGATACCTACGTTAGTAGCATATTGTACTACTCTTGTGAAGTGTGGGGTTCGACCAAAGGGTTGGGCATTGAAAAGGTACATTTAAATGTTTGTAAGAGGTTACTTAAAGTTAAACAATCTACAAATAATGTAATGGTATACTGGGAACTTGGTCGTTTTCCTTTAGAATATACAAGAAGGTACATAATAATTAAATATTGGTTTAAACTGCTCGACACGAAAACTTGTATTTTGAATACTGCATATTATTTTTTCTTAATGAAAAACACCGGTGTATGCTTCTTTTCGGTACACTATGTAAAAGAGTTGCTATGTACTCTTGGTTTCTGTGCCAATCACCATCGAACGCTAAATCCATTTTACCTAGTATACGTCAAAGAAGTACATGCCTAAGAAATATAGAATCTGTTTAACAAAACTTCGTATGTCTGCACATCTTTGGCAATTGAAACCGGTCGTTATAGAAATATCGAACGGAATAGGAGATATTGTGCATCAAGAAAGTAAGCCGTCTCGGCAAATTCATTTTTGAAGCAAGTTAAATAAGAGCTGTATTTCTTTAACTCGTACTCCACTTTTGTCTTGCTGTTTCACATCCTTATTATGTATTGTATGTAATATGTAATATGTAATATGTACTCATGGTCCGTAAGGCCTACAGTCAATAAATTGAATTGAATTGATAGTAAAGTAAATTTCAACAGCATTTAAATGTATGTTGCATGCGTTTTTACCTTAGGCTAGTAACCTCGACCACACTCTGACGAAGTCAATAAGGTAAATAGGTATGTGTATCATATACAGTATACTTTTTTGATGAAAATTCTGAATTTTACAGTTTTATTATTTTTGAAGTATTGGTGGTGATGATGATATGACATTTATTGAATCGTTTAAAATACCAACATGAACATTTGTTTAGCAACCTTTTTTAACAAAAACATATCTTCACGGGTGGATCCAAAAACACATCATGAGTTTACTTGTGGCACACTATTTTCAGAATAAACATTCCAATTTTAGCATAAATCCAAACTAATCCAGTTCCTGTTTATGAAAACTGTGTTTTGCTTGGGTAATTACTTCAAGCCACACCTGAGTGACGAACCTGTTTAATTATTTATATCGATAGTGTAAAAAAAATGTTTTAACTGTTGTTGAACTGAGAAGGTAAATAATGCCTCAGAACGGTACACTTTTTTGTTTATATATTTCAATGCACTTTAGAGAGAAAAATATTTGCTTGTTCTACACACTAGAATTGCATGTTACTGTGAAATGAACAAAAATATGAAGTGGGGAAGGCCCTTTATCATTTTCGTCCTGTCAATAAAGCAATATTTCAACGAAATAAATATTTCGAACTTTCATGTAATTCATATTTAATCGTGACAGTGACAGTTTGATTGACACTAGACATTAATTTGTTGTTCATGTATTCTCGTAGGGTTAAAATTAAACTGTAATGATTTACGTTTGCGATTATGAGAAAACCAAATTGAATGAAAGTGTATGCGTTCCATGTCTACGTGCTCTAATACTACATCAAACTCAGATGCAAAAGCTGTTTGGTAAAACTTTCACTTTTAGACGTCGATTTGTGGATATGTAACGTTACATGGGGTATTAAGTATACATGTATACATATAGGAGAAATACATGCGATTTATCAGCAGATTTCATAACATTACAGTGCATTGCAAATATATGACTCTAAAAAGTCACATCATCAAACTAGCTCTTACGTCATATCATTTTGTTTTAAATCAAGTTATATTTGGAGTTTTCAATCTGTGTTGCCGCTGAGCTATATGCGTGTCTGATATACGTCTTGCGTCCCTGCCATATCAGAATCGTCCTCTAATGTCAAGTTTTACGTAAATAATTATTTGTCTTCGTCCTGTCTTCAACCTAAATTGGTAGAGAAATGTATTAAGTATGTGGTTCGTGCCAAGAATAACACTGTCAGACGTGTCAATTGAAACAAATCAGAAATACATAAGAGGGGCGTAGCTCCTGAACCCTAGCTACTGCTATATGAACTAGTGACACAAACGTGACACTCTGACGTCACAAGTACCATATGACCTGTTAGCTCATTACAATTTTCGCCAGTAAGGAGCGGTCTCCTTTGATTGTCTATATTTAGGTGGGATGTTCCTTGAACGCATACATCTTTAGAACAATAGGTAGAAACAACAAAGGGGGGATAATTATAGTTTGTATAATATATGTACTATATTTACCTGAGATATTTTACCTGTATATCTACCTGTGATTTTACAGGTAAAAAGTTATGATTTTTATATAACTTGCATAAGGCTCCAAAGAATAATATCATCATCATCATCATCATCATCATCAGTGTGAAAAAAACCTACATAAATTTCACTTTTCATTTATATCATGTATTGGGAAAATAATACTTCTTGATACTCTGATGTATTCAAATATATTTTAAAAGATATTAGATAATGAAACTCAATCAGTACATTACAAAGTTGTTAGTTCCATAAGGAGTTCACATATGAAAAGGGGGAAAAACTATACTCCAATTTACTAATATAGAGCACTATGAATTATAAAAGAAGTTATTTACATGAGGTACAATACTGTCATCTGGCTTATACTGGTGCAAATTAAATAAAAGTAAGAATAATGCTTTCTTAGATAATGTTAAATTTGCTTCAATATTTTTGGTCAAATCATAAAAATATAACATCTGTAAAACACTGAAAAGTGTCTCCTTATATTTTGAAAAAAATAAGAATAATAATAAAGAAAACGTTTTAAATAACAGTGAAATATTCCTGTATCTGTGATAAATATATAGTCCCTTACCATTCCTTTATTATCTGATTTTACATTTAACTCTGTATTCTAAGAAAAACATATGTCACGAGGGAAAGTACATATATATGGCGAAGGCTGAAATGTTTAGCTCTTGTTAAGCACAAATGAACGATTAATTTTTTGAAAGTTAAAAGCCTGAAAATTAATTGATAAAATGCCGAAAAAAAGAAAAAGGAACAGAACATATACAATTTTTGCTTTAAGGCTCAAAGTTTGTGACAAGTGTTCGATTTTGAGTAGCTCGGATGATACATTTTACATGCTTTTTTTCATAACGACTTGGCTGTCAGATGTTTATACATACATTTTTCACTATAATCTGCCTACTATGACGTTTTCACTTTTTTTTAAATCTAGATCTGACGTGATGTAATTTATCGAGATATTGCAAAGGGTGAGGCAGATACAGCTCCCCTTTAGGGTACCATTCTCATAGCCACAAGTGTTATGAACATTCCTTAATTAAGGAAATTCCTTAACCTAAAATGATCTCATATATAGAAAAGCATTATAAAGTTTAAGGAAAATTTCTTTAACTAGATTTCTCTTCAACTCCAATAAAGCTATCATGTGGAAAGAAACATAAAGAACTTTCCTTACGATAAGGAAACGTTTATGAAACTGATGCATGAATACTTGTTGAGGGCATTGCCAATTCTCACCTGAAGAGCGTTTTTTTCCCATTGATTCTAATCCATACATACATATTTCTGTTTATTCACAGTTTTCAAACACCTAAACAATTGTTTTTTTCGTTTTGAAAATTCCTTTTTAATTTCATTTTCCTGTTTGTTTAAATTAACAGTAATGCTATTTTTTTTTAAAACCACATCGATTCTTTAAAATGTTATTTGATCACCTATACACCTGTAAGGTACTAATAAATACTTACAGATTTGGTTTCTCAGCAAATGACTAAGATATATATACTAATAAGGGTGTTGTTAACTATTTATGCTATATTATTTATTTATATATTTATTTATCTAATATTGAAAGATCAGTTCAATTAATATTATATCAAATACAACATGGAACAGCTTGTTAATACATGTATTATCAAAAATATAAAACTTAAGAAAATTAAAGAGGTAAAAACAAATGTATGAATATTTATATAAGCATATGTGCTGGAAATCCAACAGGTAAGATTTACAGGTTTGTTTGTTTGTGTATTCAACTTGAAGCCTTACGGCTCATAAGCATACACAGCAACGTATAGTTGATACATCAGTGATATGAAATACCAAATAAATATAACATCATGAATGAAGCATAATCTTGTACATCGCATATATATATATAGTACTTATAAATGGACAGTACAATTCTTTAAACTATGATAAAGTACAAGATAAATAAATTATCGGAAGATGGACAGCTCTTGTATAATTAACTTACCCAAGTGTGTCGTGTCTATCGGGAAACAGATGAGGTGACAACACTTTCTTAGCATAATATCAACCGTGCTCAATAAAGAATATGTTAAATGTTAATAACAAAAAAAAACAACAGGCATACAATTTGTATACAGTGGTGTAGTCAGGGGATGGACAAAACAATATGTGTAAACCTGGAAATAAACAAGTACTCATATGTTATCAATCAGAGTGAGAAAAAACCACAATTGATGCGATGAAAGTTGTAATTTCGAAATAAGTTTAAGATACGCATCTGGAATAGACTTTGTTAGATAAAATTGTAACGTAAAGCTATCTGTCAGGAATTTATCCAAATAACATTTGGATGATCTTTCAACAAATTCATTCCTTGTTTGAATAAAAATATCTGTCAAACGCTGCTTGAAACAATGTAAACATACCCTTTCATTATCAACATAATGATTTAACCAGACATTACCAAAACCAGACGACAATACTAATTTTTTCTAACTTGACAACGCCAATTACAGTTTCTGTGATTACATTCATCCATATCTTCATAAACTGACTTAAAAACACAATTGTCGCATTTAATTAGTTTCAACGAATATTTGATTATTCGACATGTCCTGAATGGCGTACTGTTTTTTCATTCAGAATTATTTTGAAAAAATCAACATGCACTTTTTCTACTTTGTCCGCAACATTGAAACCCCATGTTTCGCAGCGGTAATTAAGATTGGAGGAAACATAGACATTACAAACATTAAGTTTAGATTCTACATTGAGGGACAAATTCTTACAAATTCTTAACAACCTTGTTCAGCAATAGTAAATTGAGTTTTTTTGTAAACTAACCATTAAAGCTGAGCAGTACACGAAGGTAATTAAACCTATCAACAATTTCTTTTTCATTGCCATTAAAGTGAAAAATTTCGCCAGCTCGTAATCTTCCGCCATAATGAAATACAACAATTTTTGTTTTCTCCATATTGACTGTCAAATGCCATTTGTCGCTATATTGTTTTAAGGAGTCTAAACATTTTCTTAAAGCCAGAGGCAGATTCTGAGAAAAGGACAGTATTACCTGCATACATAAGAAGAAACAGAGAAATATATCTTAAGAATAAAACGTCACAGGAAGTATTAATACGTTCATTTCCAAAATCATTCATGGAGTAAAGGAAGGGAGATAACCCCTCCCCTTGCATCAAGCATCGTGAGCTCGAAAAAGAAGAGACAATTCAGACTTATATCTAACACAGGACTTTAAACCTTAATATAAAGATTTCAAAATATTTAATAATTTTCCTCTGATTTCATTATGAAAAAGTTTCAAAAATAATTTATTTCTATTCACACTATCGAAGGCCTTACGAAAGTCAACAAAACAGCAGTGAAGCTTACGATTATTACAAAGCATTTTCCTTATTTAACCATATAAAGCAAAAATAGCCCCAGTAGTTCCAAAACCAGGTTTTAATCCGAATTTGGCATCGGAGACGATGTTGTACTCCTTAGACCAATCTAGCAGTCTATTGTTTAAAACACTAGTAATAATCTAGATAAACAACTTACCAATGTGATTCCTCTATAATTGTTTGTAACGTTGGCATCACCTTTTTTGAACAACGGGAAACTGATACCCTTGGACTATGTTGAAGGAAAGACGCCCATATCAAAAATAACATTAAATAGTTGTGAGAGAATAGGAGCAAATGTCTCCTTATGTTTGACAAAAGATTCATTAAGAGTGTTATCAATTCCAGGAGCTTTACCTAATTTAGCATTTTTTTAAACACTCATTACTTCCTTATCTGTTATAGGAGAATCTAATTCGTTATAAACCTGTGAATTGTCGTAGTCTGAAATATTTGGATTATCTGTAGCCTCATCGCCACTACACACAGCTTTAAAATGTTCGAAAAAGTCTCCAAGATTCAAATGGTTTGTAGGACAGTCCGACTTTTTCTTAAAATATTGATAAAAAAGTTTAGGTTTTTTTCTGCGTAACAAACTTAAACGGTCTCCCTCCTCTGATCTAAAATACGTTTAACCAGCCTTTCATTGCGCATATACTTACGCTTGGATTCGACAAGAGACAACCTGTTGGCAGGGTTCTATCGGAATTCAAAGGAAAGAAACTGCGTCGATACAATTTGTACAGTCGTCTACATTTATCGTCACACCACGGTTTACGGGCACGATATTTTAATTTACTATCAGATGGTGGAGTAGAAAAAGATTGACAACATGGGCTGAATATTTAATTTATAACAGATGAAAAAAAATCAATACCGTGATCTACTGAGACAACAGAGAATTGCATGTCACTAACAATATTATGTAATAAATTATGTTCTCATCTAAATTACTATTCATTTGAGCTTATCCATCAGCATTCCATTTATATAAATTTATTGTTGAATTACTTTTAACGTTATTTACAAGATTATCAGCACTTGCATGTACTTCAATTGGACTAAATGTTATATTAAATTTAAAATCAATTGATGCATGGTCAGATCATTAATTAAAATCCTGCACATTAAATTCAGTGATCATACCAAAGGAATCTTTTTGTATGAGAACATAACCAATTATACTTGACCCATAATGATTGTAGAAAGTAAATTTACCCGTGTTATCACCAGGCGATCTACCATTACATACCCGAATGCCGGTACTTTTACACAATTGTAACAGTTTACGACCAAAATTATTAACAATACCATCATCAGATATACGATTAGACATAACAGTATCATTGTCGCATACAAACATATTCGAGAGCGTATTGAGAGTTGACCTAGGCACGGTATCCGAATCAATGTTGTCAACTGAATTTTCAATTCTACTATTTAGATCACCGGCAACAATGACGGTACCAAACTGTGAGAAAACCCCCACGTCATTTGCAATGACATCAAAAACATCGTATTCGTACAAAGTGTAGTATACATTGTTAACATGTAGTATATAAGAAAAACAAAAATAAATATCAGGGGCATGTAGATTCACTTGTTGAAACGCAGACACTTTAAAAAAAAGAAGACTATAATCTCTATCAAAACAAGTTGCCCTACAGGATAATTAAAAATGTATGCGTTCAGGGAATCAGCCATCTAGCTAACGGGACACTTCTGAACGCGCGTTGATGGATGATTCTGTATTTATTTAAGTATATAACATGTTTCACTTATTTTCACAAAATGTAAAAATTCGTGTCCAAAATCCATTAAAAGACATTTTTACCATTTTAAAATCTGGTTCTCGGTACAATTGTGCAAATGATAACACTCTGTCTTATTTAAGCGATAGTGCTCCTATCCTCAGAGTACTTTTAGAAAATGAAAGACAAGTTTTCAAACGACGGTATACACATGATACAGGCCAATCAAGAGCAATTTCAGGCCATTTGTAATGGTAAGATATCTCAATGAGTAAATAAGTACGTTTACTATATCGGGACCATCAAATTGCAGTAGAGAACAGTGTAAAGCTATTAGATAGACATCGACAGTGACTTATAGTTTCACACTCACATATCACATTTATTTAGAAAGGTCTTCAAAGAACTGTGTGTGCTAAAAGAATCGGAAATAACCTTACAAAAAAGGGCAAAGTCACTATTTTCAAATCATTTATTTTACGAAGTTTTAACGTTTTTCCTCTATCTTGGCATTTTTGCAATGAAAGCTATAGGAAGATGAAATCAATTCTAAAGAGAGCCATGTAGTGCCGTTTATAGAAAATAATTTGACTACCCGGTTAAAGATATTTTAATTTACAATTTTTGCACGTTTGCAGGCTCAAGACAATGGCTAGTGTAGGGAGGTTTGTGAAAAATTAACTACATGTTATACTGCACCTGAATTTTGATGAGATAGTTAAAAACCAATTTGATATAATTTCAGGAATATTGATTCAGTCCACAGGGACATGAGAATGTGTTACAGCTATATTTGGACCTAAACTTAAGTGTTCAGAGTAATTTTACATGTTTTAGGGGTTTAGATCGACTTTGGGTAAAAATGACATCATCAATGATCATATATCCGAGAACTCAAATAAATGACCATTGGGGTTGTCATTTTTACTGAAAGTCGATCTAAACCCCTAAAACATGTAAAAGTACTCTGAACACCATAGTTTAGGTCCAAATATACTTGCTACCATCCTCGATATCCAGGGGTTGTGCTCACTTTCGCTCTCTACACCCCTGCCTGGAATATGTCATAGCGAAATTGAAGCTTAGTGTGCGCCACCTTGTGGATGAGACAAGAAGTCTAGTTCGATCCTTTGATATACATCAAAATAATCTCGCGGTCAAGTAACGGTAAATATTGACTAGCTATGAAGTTGGGCGTCTCTCCTTTTTAATCTTCAAAGGTCAGGTATCAGCCTAGCGATTGGTCAGGTTTGTTTTTACCTTAGACGAATCAAACAGCTATATCCGTGC
Organism: Mizuhopecten yessoensis; assembly: GCF_002113885.1. Taxonomy (NCBI): domain Eukaryota; kingdom Metazoa; phylum Mollusca; class Bivalvia; order Pectinida; family Pectinidae; genus Mizuhopecten; species Mizuhopecten yessoensis. The sequence continues at coordinate 161,290 of NW_018404850.1, read as the reverse complement.
CTTCAATTTTGCTATGACATATTCCAGGGGTGTAGAGAGCGAAAGTGAGCGTAACACCTGAATATCGAGGATGGGACATAGCATGACGAATTTTTTAACGTCATCATTTACATCGTTTCTGGGACAGATCAAAATTTCATCCATTGTTATTTGCGTTCTATATCCAACAGAATTCATAGACATCACCTGTAGCCGTCTAATAAGTTACCTGTAGCTGTCCAATAAGTACAAAAAGTACATGAAACATTCATATAGATGCATACATATCCAAACATTTTTCTGAGAGACACATTTCCAACATCAATTGTAATTTCCTTTGAATTCGTAATTTTGGCTATAACACTTTGGAGTTGAGGGCAGTTGATATCTTGCGCTTTTCCCACAATTTATGTGCACAACATTTCTTTCGTATCATCCCTTGAGATATTCGTGTGTAATCCCAGATATATTAAGCTGTGATATATCTTTGATGAAAATATTTTGGAGGTGGTATTGAAATCTTGAACTTTCTCACTTTAATTGTGTGGTTTAATTCTTTCATTTCATTATCTCACATATATAAACCAGAAATATACTACAATCAATTTCTTCAATAAATCAATCACATTATTTGAATTTAATCCATTTTAATACTGAATGCTGATCCTCAAAATGTACTGCACAGGGACTGTGTTGGGAACGCACCTTCACTGTTGGACGACATTATTCAAATGAGACTAAATTCTACTTGGGCATATTTCACACACCTGTAATGCATGCACTTGTACAAAAGCATGCAAAGTATGCTAAAAAGGATACCGCTGTCCTTTATTGTATCGATAGCCTTCGTGGTTGATTACACATACTGAACAGATATTGAAACTGTCCAATATTAACACAAAGAGGGTGTGTATTTTAAGTAAGATATAAACCTCAAAATGTCTATTATGTTTTCAGCTTATATCCTTTACTTAATGCACATAGGCAGAATGCTAAATATCAGATTGTTATGGGCTGGTCCAAAACCATGATTGATAACTTTAACATTTAATAAGAAAAACAGGTTACAAAAGAGCACTTAAATTTCATGTCAATGTGCAGAATTATGTACTATTCACTCACACTCACCCGCTTCACTCACACTCACCCGCACCCCCTCTCACCCCCGCTAC